>NW_015389963.1:51621-82848 GCF_001527695.2 Protobothrops mucrosquamatus
GGGAGCGTACCGGTCTATGGGAGGGAATCTGTGGCAGAAGGCGGTCTCGGAGGTAGCCAGGACCGATGCCATGGAGCGCTTTAAAGGTGGTAACTAACACCTTAAAGCGCACCCGGAAGACCACTGGTAACCAGTGCAGCTCGCGCAGCAGCGGTGTCACATGGGAGCGACGAGTCCCTCCCAACACCGCCCGCGCGGCTGCATTCTGGACCAGTTGGAATCTCCGGGTGCTCCTCAGAGGGAGCCCCATGTAGAGAGCATTACAGTAGTCCAGGCGAGAGGTGACGAGAGCATGAGTGACTGCGCAAGGCGTCCCGGTCCAGAAAAGGTCGCAACTGGTGGATCAGGCGGACCTGATAAAACGCCCCCCTGGTCACGGCCGACAGATGGTCTTCCAATGTCAGCCGTGGATCCAGGAGGACTCCCAAGTTGCGGGCCCTCTCTGAGGGGGCCAAAATTTCGCCCCCTATAGTCAGCGATGGGGTCAGCTGACTATGCCGAGGCACCGGCAGCCACAGCCACTCGGTCTTGGAAGGGTTGAGCCTGAGTCTGTTCCTCCCCATCCAGACCCGTACGGCCTCCAGGCAACGGGTCATCACGTCAAGGGCATCGTTGGGGTGGCCTGGGGTGGAAATGTACAGCTGAAAACCTCGGACAGGAGGAAGAGCACGGCCGGGCGGGCAGGCAGGTATCTTGCTCGGCTGTGGCTTGGGGGGCACTTTGTTCAGTGCCATTGTAATTTTGGACAGTCACTAAGCAAACTGTTGTAAGTCGAGGACTACCTGTACTTTATCACTTTTTTCCTTTTTTGGGGGGGGGGGTGTCAGCAAGTTTTTGACACCTTGCTAGGTGACTGGTGGTACTCAGATGTTGCCATATCCTAAAAGTGGCACAATGGGTGAAAAGGTTGAAAAGCCCTGGTATAAGGGGTACCTTGCTCAATAGTAGTAACTGTGAGAGGGACCTCGGAGTCCTAGTGGACAATTACTTAAATATGAGCCAACCGTGTGCTGCAGCTGCCAAAAAAGCCAACTCAGTGCTGGGCTGCATTAACAGAGGGATAGAATCAAGATCACGTGAAGTATTAATACCAATTTACAATGTCTTGGTAAGGCCACACTTGGAATACGGCATCCAGTTTTGGTCCCCACGATGTAAAAAATATGCTGAGACTCTAGAAAGAGTGCAGAGAAGAGCAACAAAGATGATTAGGGGACTGGAGACTAAAGCATATAAGGAACGGTTGCTGGAATTGGGGATGTCTAGTTTAATGAAGAGAAGGATGAGGGGGGACATGATAGCAGTGTTCTAGTATCTCAGGGGCTGCCACAAAGAAGAGAGAAGCAACCTAGAACTAAGGAGAAACTTCCTGACAGTGAGAACAATTAACCAATGGAACAACCTGCCTCCAGAAGCGGTGAATGCTCCAACACTGGAAGTTTTTAAGAAGAGACTGGACAGCCATCTGTCCGAAATGGTGTAGGGTTTCCTGCCTGAGCAGGGGGTTGGAATCAATGACTTCCAAGGTCCCTTCCAACTTTATTATTATTATTATTATTATTATTATTATTATTATTATTATTATTATTATTATTATTATTATTATTATTATTATTATTATTATTATTATTAAGAATTTCTTAACGGTGAGAACAATTAATGGAATAGCTTGCCTGCTGGAGGGGTGGGTCCATCACTGGAGCTTTTTAAAAAAACAAACTGGACAGCCATTTGACCGGAATGATATAAGGCAGTGATGGCGAACCTTTTAGAGACCGAATGCCCAAACTGCAACCCAAAACCCACTTATTTATCGCCGGGTGCCAGGTGGGCATGCCCCACTGGATGGTCGTGGCTGTGGTGGTCATGGCAGATTGGGTGGGTGTGGCAAAGGTGGGCACGATCACCTCAATGTTGCTCATGAGGAGGGATGCCTGTGGGGGCCGGGCAGGGTTGGGGAAGATCCAGGGGGTCTCTGGCAGGTGGGGCAGTGGGCAGGAGGCTAGTCCTGCAGGGACAGATGAGGCAGGGCAGGGGTGCCATTGTCACAGGACAAGGTGAGGCAGGGGCCAGGGCGGCTGCTGCCTGACACCATCGGCCCCTGCACACAGAGGCCAGCGAGCGCATGGGTGCTGGGATGCATCCAGCCACGTGGGACCTCGGCGAGTTAGCGGGCGGCTGGTTGAAGAGGGACAGTTGCCATCTCCGGGGCATGGCGCGCATGCCCACAGAGAGGGCTCTGAGTGCCGCCTCTGGCACGCGTGCCATAGGTTCATCACCACTGATATAAGGTCTTCTGCCTTGAGCAAGGGTGGGGCTAGAAGACCTCCAAGGTCCCTTCTAGCCCTAGGATTCTATGTTCTATGTGTGTGCCCGGTTATTGTGTGCCTCACTGAAGGATATCAATGGAATTGAATGTTGGAGAGCTCCTATTTTCAGTTTGTGACTGTAAGCATATTGTTGAGTTAGTCTCGGCTCTGGACAGTTGCATCGAAGGTCCTTGCAGTTTCTTTCTTTTTCTCTTCTTTTCTACACTTTTCTCTTCTCTTTTCCTATTATTTGCTTTTATATTTTTTGTATTTTATATTATAAACTAATAAAAAGGATAATACAAGAAACAATCATCATCATAATAAACATGAAAAGCTCCAGGGATGAAGCACACCCACAACTCCAGGAGGCAAGCTATTCCATTGACTCTAGGGTAGTCCTTAACTTACAAACATTCAAAGTTACCACAGCACTGAAAAAAGTGACTTATGACTGGTTTGCAAACTTACGACCATTGCAACATCTCCATGGTCACATGATCAAAATTTGGTTGCTTGGCAACTAGCAAAGGGAGGAGGGAGGGAGGAAGGAAAGACATAGATTGGAAAAAGTGAGTGAATGAGGGAGGGAGGAAGGAAGGAAGGAAAGAGAAAGAGAAAGAGAAAGAAAAAGAAAGAAAGAAAGAAAGAAAGAAAGAAAGAAAGAAAGAAAAAGAAAGAAAGAAAGAAAGAGGGTTGGGAAAAGTGAGGGAAGGAGGGAGGGAGGGAGGGAGGAAGGAAGGAAGGAAGGAGAGGGAGGGAGGAAGGAAGGAAGGAAGGAAGGAGATAGGTTGGAAAAGTGAGTGAGTGAATGAGGTGAGTGCGGAAGGGAAGGAGGGAGGAAGGAGGGAAGGAAGGAAGGAAGGAAAGAAGGAAGGATATAGGTTGGAAAAAAGAAGGGAGGGAGGGAATACAGGACACCTGCTTCATAAGAGAAAATGCATTACGTCATTTCGCCCTGAGCTTGAATACAAAGCACAATCAGGGATTGTCTATGGTAACCTTTAATCTTTTGGTCAACCCGCACACCGGAGCCAGACAGCTGTGGAATGAACCCCACTGAAGGGCAGTGACATTTAGCATCAGAAACCACAGAAAGTGCCAGGTTGACTTTGGCTTCAGCCGAACCCTTCGTGACCCACCTGTTCTTTGGACTGTGGCTCACTTGGACAGAGGATATCTTTCATCAGACCAAAATAATGCCCTTGCCAAATCCCAATCAATGGTGTCCCTTCTTCATTGTTCAGAAATCTATCCATTCCACTGACCTGGGCTTAATTTTGCTTGACTTCAAAGACCTGGGTTTATGCTTGGGGGGAACACAAGACACAAGGAGAAGCGTGCCAAGAAGGGCCATGCCAGGCAACAACAACAGAGGTGTACAAAGTTGCTTTGTTGAAAGGAGGCTGGAAAGGTTGCATCACAATCAGGACAGTCCCTCGATCTTGGGCACTTTAAGATATATGGACTTCAATTCCCATGCTGGCTGGGGAATTCTGGGAGCTCAGCCCACCCATCTTAAAGTGGCCAAGCTTGAGAAACGCTGAGCTAGATAGTGTCCTACTGAAACCCAAAATCAGCCAGGCTGGCTTCTTCTAACTGGGTCTTCCTNATTAAGTGAACGGTGGTAAGTCGAGGACTCCCCGTGCGTGTCAAAACACAAGCAATGATCAATCAGGAAATAAAGAAGAGGGCAAAACATTTCATTTTAAGCGAAAGGGCACTTCTTCTGCAGCAGAAATGGCGCAAGCCTCCCATAAACTATGATTAGCACATCACCGTGCCAACCCAGATGCGTCACATGATGGCTTCTGACGCTGTAAGGCCTGAATCCAAGCTATGTGACTAAACTGACCAAAATCTTAGCCTGGATTCATGCAACAGAATCACCTTATCTCTGAGACGGGTGGCATATACATTTAATAAATAATAATAACATGAGCTTCCTTAGCAAAAGCTATCTGGATTCTCCAGATAAGTGAAATTGTAACCAAACTGGCTGGGTTTTGTGGCACATCATTGATTGATTGATTTGTCTTTATTATTTTGACAAATAATCCAAGGCAGCAAACATATCCAACACACCTTACTCTTTTCCCCAACCCTGCATGGTAGGTTGGGTTGAGAGATAGTGACTGGCCCATAGTCACCAAGCTGGCTTTCATGGCTAAGGCGGGACTAGAACTCACCATCTCCCAGCGATTGGACCAAAGTCACCCAGGTAGCTTTCATGGCTAAAGCAGGACTAGAACTCACCATCTCCCAGCGATTGGACCAAAGTCACCCAGGTAGCTTTCATGGCTAAAGCAGGACTAGAACTCACCATCTCCCAGCGATTGGACCAAAGTCACCCAGGTAGCTTTCATGGCTAAAGCGGGACTAGAACTCACTGTCTCCTAGCGATTGGCCCAAAGTCACCCAGGTAGCTTTCATGGCTAAGGCAGGACTAGAACTCACCATCTCCTAGCGATTGGACCAAAGTCACCCAGGTAGCTTTCATGGCTAAGGCAGGACTAGAACTCACCGTCTCCTAGCAATTGGCCCAAAGTCACCCAGGTAGCTTTCATAGCTAAGGCGGGACTAGAACTTGCCATCTCCTAGTGATAGGCCCAAAGTCACCCACTTGGCTTTTATCCCTAAGGTGGGACTAGAACTCACAGTCTCCTGCTTTTTAGCCTAGTGTTTTAACCACTAGACCAAACTGTGCCACAAAACGCCACAACCAAAAGCAGTCTTGGTGCATTGTGCAAGTTTAGCAGCTAAATCTTCCAGTGATCCAGTCGTGTTGTTTGAAACCAGTCCAGCTCTTCTCTCAAGCTTCCTGACCCAAAGCCTCAGCACCAGGGTCTTATCAGGTGCCCCCCATTTTCTAATGCTCTTTCTTTGCTGTCTTTAGAAACACAACTGCACCTTTGGTATCTTCATTGACATGAGAACCGAAAAGAAAGCTGTCGTCAGCCAGGACTGCCTTATAATCCCAGGAATTAAACAATTTCCCAAACTTTTCAAAGGTCTCCCCTTCTGATGCTCAGTTCTGGGAGGAAAGCACCCCCTGCCTCCCCTCATAACCGCATAATCACTTAGACGCAACTACCCACCCTCCCGACTCGCCCACCCTGAAGGGCATCCAGTGCTTTCCCATCTCATCCCCAGATCTTCACAGCTCTGCTTTTGCCCTTGTTCTGAAATAGGAGAATAAAATTAAATTGCACAGATCTGGCCATGTGTTGCCTCTTCTTCAGTTATTGGGTCTTGTGAGACTGGCTGAAGGGTGGAGCTGTACAACTGTATGATGGAGAACCAGTGTTTTCAATTTGTGTGTGTGAGTGTGTGTGCGATGACAAAGAGTCCGGAAGCTACACCCTATGATGAACTGTTGCTGGAAGTCGTGTCTAACAAACAGAAAGTTTATGGGTGACCTGATAGTGGTCTTCCAATATTTGAGGGGCTCTTATAGAGAGGAGGGAATCAACCTATTCTCCAAAGTACCTGAAGGCAGGAGAAGAAGCAACGGATGGAAACTAATCAAGGAGAGATTCAGCCTAGAACTAACTGATCAGCTGTACTCAGTGTCTGGTCCTCAATGGAACCGCATCTACATGGAGGGAAGTGTGTAGTGGGGTGCCCCAGGGCTCTGTTCTGGGCCCAGTGCTCTTCAACATCTTCATCAACGATTTGGACGAGGGGATAGATGGGGAACTCATCAAATTTGCGGACGACACCAAGCTGGCAGGAATAGCCAACACTCCAGAAGACAGACTTAGGATACAGGAGGATCTGGACAGACTTGAACACTGGGCACTATCTAACAAAATGAAATTCAATGATGAAAAAAGTAAGGTTCTACATTTAGGCAAGAAAAACCAAATGTACAGGTATAGTATAGGGCAGGGCTTTTCAACCAGTGGTACGGGTACCACCTGTAGTACATTGGCACCTTGCAGGTGGTACGCGAGCATCCTAGAAAAGTGGTAGCGGGGGAGGGGAATGAGCTGAACCGGTGGCAGCACCGCACAAGCCTGAGCGAGAGACGGCTGGAGCTGCAGGGCTGTCAGGGCTCAGTGGAAGCACCAGGATCAGCGCCAGGCTCCAGCTGGAGCTCAGCACTGATCCTGGTGCTTCTGCTGAGCCCAGAAGAAGCGCCGATCAGCTGGAGTGTTGCAGCATCTCCAGGGTCTTGTGATTTACATTCAGATGCTTGGCAACTGATTCATATTTATGACGGTCCCAGTGTCCCAGGGTCATGTGAAGTGACCAAAACCTGCTGCAACCACCCAGCAGACGGGGGGAATAAAAACCAAACACCCCCCCACCCCACCCCCACTGCCAACCCTCAACAGAAATGCTCACAACAATGAAAACCTCAGACAGGAGGAAGAGCACAGCCGGGCGGGCAGGCAGGTGTCTTGCTCGGCTGTAACTTGGGGGGCACTTTTTTCAGTGCCATTGTAACTTCGAGCAGTCACTAAGCGAACTGTTGTAAGTCGAGGACTACCTGTATTTTATCACTTTTTTCCTTTTTTTTTGGTCACGTTTTTGACACCTTGCTAGGCGACTGGTGGTACTCAGATGTTGCCATATCCTAAAAGTGGCACAATGGGTGAAAAGGTTGAAAAGCCCTGGATAGGGGGTACCTTGCTCAATAGTAGTAACTGTGAGAGGGACCTCGCAGTCCTAGTGGACAATTACTTAAATAGGAGCCAGCCGTGTGCTGCAGCTGCCAAAAAGGCCAAAATAATGCTAGGCTGCATTAACAGAGGGATAGAATCAAGATCACATGAAGTGTTAATACCACTTTACAATGCCTTAGTAAGGCCACACCTGGAATACTGCATCCAGTTTTGGTCACCACAATGTAAAAATTATGCTGAGACTCTGGAAAGAGTACAGAGAAGAGCAACAAAGATGATTAGGGGACTGGAGGCTAAAACATATGAGGAACGGCTGCTGGAATTGGGGATGTCTAGTTTAATGAAGAGAAGGATGAGGGGGGACATGATAGCAGTGTTCTAGTATCTCAGGGGCTGCCACAAAGAAGAGGGAGTCAAGCTATTCTCCAAAGCGTCTGAAGGCAGGACAAGAAGCAACGGATATAAAACTAACCAAAGAGAGAAGCAACCTAGAACTAAGGAGAAACTTCCTGACAGTTAGAACAATTAACCAGTGGAACAACCTGCCTCCAGAAGCTGTGAATGCTCCAACACTGGAAGTTTTTAAGAAGAGACTGGACAGCCATCTGTCCGAAATGGTGTAGGATTTCCTGCCTGAGCAGGGGGTTGGAATCAATGACTTCCAAGGTCCCTTCCAACTTTATTATTATTATTATTATTATTATTATTATTATTATTATTATTATTAAGAATTTCTTAACGGTGAGAACAATTAATGGAATAGCTTGCCTGCTGGAGGGGTGCGTCCATCACTGGAACTTTTTAAAAAAACAAACTGGACAGCCATTTGACCGGAATGATATAAGGCAGTGATGGCGAACCTTTTAGAGACCGAGTGCCCAAACTGCAACCCAAAACCCACTTATTTATCGCCGGGTGCCAGGTGGGCATGCCCCACTGGATGGTCGTGGCTGTGGTGGTCATGGCAGATTGGGTGGGTGTGGCAAAGGTGGGCACGATCACCTCAATGTTGCTCATGAGGAGGGATGCCTGTGGGGGCCGGGCAGGGTTGGGGAAGATCCAGGGGGTCTCTGGCAGGTGGGGTGGTGGGCAGGAGGCTCATCCTGCAGGGAGAGATGAGGCAGGGCAGGGGTGCCATTGTTACAGGACAAGGTGAGGCAGGGGCCAGGGCGGCTGCTGCCTGACACCATCGGCCCCTGCACACAGAGGCCAGCGAGCGCATGGGTGCTGGGATGCATCCAGCCACGTGAGACCTCGGTGAGTTAGCGGGCGGCTGGTTGATGAGGGACAGTTGCCATCTCCGGGGCATGGCACGCATGCCCACAGAGAGGGCTCTGAGTGCCGCCTCTGGCACGCGTGCCATAGGTTCGCCACCACTGATATAAGGTCTTCTGCCTTGAGCAAGGGTGGGGCTAGAAGACCTCCAAGGTCCCTTCTAGCCCTAGGATTCTATGTTCTATGTGTGTGCCCTGTTATTGTGTGCCTCACTGAAGGATATCAATGGAATTGAATGTTGGAGAGCTCCTATTTTCAGTTTGTGACTGTAAGCATATTGTTGAGTTAGTCTTGACTCTGGACAGTTGCATCGAAGGTCCTTGCAGTTTCTTTCTTTTTCTCTTCTTTTCTACACTTTTCTCTTCTCTTTTCCTATTATTTCTTTTATATTTTTTGTATTTTATATTATAAACTAATAAAAAGGATAATACAAGAAACAATCATAATAATAATAAACATGAAAAGCTCTAGGGATGAAGCACACCCACAACTCCAGGAGGCAAGCTATTCCATTGACTCTAGGGTAGTCCTTAACTTACAAACATCCAAAGTTACCACAGCACTGAAAAAAGTGACTTATGACTGGTTTGCAAACTTACGACCATTGCAACATCTCCATGGTCACATGATCAAAATTTGGTTACTTGGCAACTAGCAAAGGGAGGAGGGAGGAAGGAAGGAAAGACATAGATTGGAAAAAGTGAGTGAATGAGGGAGGGAGGAAGGAAGGAAGGAAGGAAAGAAAAAAAAGAAAAAGAAAGAAAGAAAGAAAGAAAGAAAGAAAGAAGAAAGAAAGAAAGAAAGAAAGAAAGAAAGAAAGAAAGAAAGAAAGAAAGAAAGAGAGGTTGGAAAAAGTGAGTGAATGAGAGAGGGATGGAGGGAGGGAGGAAGGAAGGAAGGAAAAAGGAAGGAATGGAGGGAGGGAGGGAGGAAGGAAGGAAAGAAGGAAAGATATACTGTAGGTTGGGAAAAAAGAAGGGAGGGAGGGGATACAGGTCTGTGCAACCCAGGACACCTGCTTCATAAGAGAAAATGCATTACATCATTTCGTCCTGAGCTTGAATACAAAGCACAATCAGGGATTGTCTGTGGTAGCCTTTAATCTTTTGGTCAAGCCGCACACCAGAGCCAGACAGCTGTGGAATGAACCCCACTGAAGGGCAGTGACATTTAGCATCAGAAACCGCAGAAAGTGCCAGGTTGACTTTGGCTTCAGCCGAACCCTTCGTGACCCACCTGTTCTTTGGACTGTGGGGCTCACTTGGAAACAGGATATCTTTCATCAGACCAAAATAATGCCCTTGCCAAATCCCAATCAATGGTGTCCCTTCTTCATTGTTCAGAAATCTATCCATTCCACTGACCTGGGCTTAATTTTGCTTGACTTCAAAGACCTGGGTTTATGCTTGGGGGGAACACAAGACACAAGGAGAAGCGTGCCAAGAAGGGCCATGCCAGGCAACAACAACAGAGGTGTACAAAGTTGCTTTGTTGAAAGGAGGCTGGAGAGGTTGCATCACAATCAGGACAGTCCCTCGATCTTGGGCACTTTAAGATATATGGACTTCAATTCCCATGCTGGCTGGGGAATTCTGGGAGCTCAGCCCACCCATCTTAAAGTGGCCAAGCTTGAGAAACGCTGAGCTAGATAGTGTCCTACTGAAACCCAAAATCAGCCAGGCTGGCTTCTTCTAACTGGGTCTTCCTGTGTGTTGGTGTTGAAAGAAAAATCAGGTCCAGTTCCAAGCCAGGAGTAAATAGAATGGAGGCTGCTTAGAAAGAAGGTTCCAGTTTATTGATGAGCAGAACCACCAATAGCATGTGTTTCTGGGTCAGCTGTCCCAGAACTACATGCTGTTGTAGATTCTGCTCTTCAATAAACTGGAACCTTCTTTCTAAGCAGCCTCATTTTTATTTTCAGCATCTTAGCCTCCATTTTATTTACTCCCGGCTTGGAACTGGACCTGATTTTTCTTTCAACAGTGGGATTGGAAGTCCAGGGATCACTACTCAGCATGGGGTTTTGTGGCTGACTCACCTGATTGTTGTGATCTCACATTCCTAGATTACACAAGGTAACAGCAGCCGTATAACAGTTGGAAGGGACCTTGGAGGTCTTCTAGTCCAACCCCCTGCTCAAGCAGGAACCCCTGTGCCATTCTGGACAAATGGCTGTTCCAGTTTCTTCTTGAAAACCTCCAATGATGGAGCACCCACAATTTCTGGAGGCAAGTTGTTCCACTGATTACAGTAATTGTTCTGACTGTCAGGAAATTTCTCCTTAGTTTGCATCTCTCCTTAATTAGTTTCCATTCATTGCTTCTTGTCCTGCCTTCAGGTGCTTTGGAGAATAGATTGACACCCCCCCTTCTTTGTGGCAGCCCCTCAAATATTCCAACACTGCTGTCCTGTCACCCCAGGCCTTCTTTTCATTAAACTAGACAAACCCAATTCCTGCAGCCGTTCTTTGTATGTTTTAATCTCCAGCCCTCAAATCATGTTTTCTGCACTTTTTCTGTAGTCTCAACATCTTTCTAGAGTCATACTTTTCTAGAATACAACATTAGGAAAAAGTCCCCCTTTCACTGTCTGAAGAAAGACCTGAAACTTTGGCCTTCTGGGAACCTCAGAAATTTTGGTGAAATTAAGACATAGCCTAGACCAGGGGTAGGCAACCTTGGCTCTTTTATGACTCGTGGACTTCAACTCCCAGAATTCCTGAGCCAACATGGCTCAGTTGGAAACCTCTCCCTTTCCCCTCAGCATGGCTGGCTCAGGAATTCTGGGAGTTGAAGTCCACAAGTCATAAAGCAGCCTAGGCCTAGGGCAGGGGTAGGCAACCTTGGCTCTTTTATGACTCGTGGACTTCAACTCCCAGAATTCCTGAGCCAGCATGGCTCAGTTGGAAACCTCTCCCTTTCCCCTCAGCATGGCTGGCTCAGGAATTCTGGGAGTTGAAGTCCACGAGTCATAAAAGAGCCAAGGTTGCCTATCTCTGGCACAGACAATTAAAAAAGCCTGCAAGTTGCAAACCATTTCCACAACACTGCTAAATAAAACAACACAAGTCATGGCCTCAGGGATCATGTGGATTGTCGACATTTCAAGCTTTACTTTTCAGAGCCCTTTCTGCAAATCCAAGACATCCTTAAATCCCGTGGAATTTTATGATGGAACAGAAGAAATTTCAATGTGTAAATTTAAATTCAGAGCATGCATTCCCTTGCTTCTTAAAGAAAGAGAATATTTGTACTCAGGATTGATCTGTGGGGTCCTTGGTGCTCTCTGAGCCCTCTTGTTTTCTTGCAGACATCTAAGCAACCCCATCAGTGCTAGAAGAGAGTGGGATTTGTGGAGAGGAGGAGGAGGAGGAGGAGGAGGAAGAGGAAGAGGAGGAGGAGGAGGAGGAGGAGGACTGTGGGGTCTTTCGCGTTCTCTGAGCTTGGTGGTTTTCTTGCTGACATTTCATAACCCATCTAAGCAACTTCATCAGTGCTAGAAGAGAGTGGGATTTGTGGAGAGGAGGAGGAGGAGGAGGAGGAGGAGGAGGAAAGGAAAAGGACTGTGGGGTCCTTGGTGCTCTCTGAGCTTGGTCGTTTTCTTGCAGACATTTCATTATCAATCTAGATAATAAAATCAGTGCATTGACGATATTACCTTGGTAATGAAATGTCTGCAAGAAAACAACCACGCTCAGGAAGTACTAAGGATCCCACCGTTCTGCAAGAAAGCTTGAAAAGTTTTAAATCAACCTGCAGTGCCACCTAACCCTGGCATTCTGCACAATGTAACAGTGAGATCATGCTATATCATACCTCAACCAGCCTGCCAAGCATGAGCTTCCAAGCTAAACATCAATCATACCTGGGAGAGGGGGGGGAGTTCCAGGAAAAGGCCCATTCAGATAGATGGTGTGCTTCTGAATGCGCCTGTCCTCACTTGCAAAAAAATAAATTTGCCTGAAGGTGGAGGACCGCTAATGCCTAAGCAAAATGATGTATAATTTCAGAAATGCTTAGCCTCGTGTCAAACTCAACCTCCACCAGTGAGTCGGAAGAAATATTTAAATAAGAGGAGAAAGGGAAAAAGGTGAACATTTGGGCGAGGATGTTCTGCTTGACCAACTCTTCTGTTTGGACCAAGTTTAGCAGAAGTGATCCAAGCTGAGAAGGACGCCTTCTTCTGGATTCAAGGGTGGAGCTTTCTGGAGGGTGAGGCTTCTTCAGAGGTATATCAATGGGCCTCCCTCCTCCAGCCCACGGTTTCGACCTTCACTGCATCTCCTGGCCATCATGAGGAGTTCCTTGGTGGGTCTTCAGCTGTTCCTGGCCTGTGTCCTGGTCTGGGGGACCTCGGTGGAGGAGGAAAAAAAGGAATGTTGTGGACCAGGAGTGCCTCCAGAAGAAAGTTGCTGCCCTAAAGAGAACTCCACTTCTCAAGAACCGGCAAAAACGGGTCCAGAGGAAACCAGTTCGGAAGAACTGGAGGAAAGAGCAAAGGAGTATCGCGAACGGATGCAGCACAACAGTGGAAGCCCATTTGAATTCAAATTCTTGAAGGAACAAGCCATGGATCACTTCAACAAAGGCAACCCTGATACTTTCTACAGGCTCATAGAAGATCTCGATATCAAAGTGCAGGTAACCCAAGGGACAGCCTTGCAAATGGGCCCAGGTGGGGTGATGGAGTATGTGTCCAGAGAGGAGTTTGGCTACCCCTGCCCTAATCCAAAATTAGCACCCATCCACCTGTCATTGGCCTGCTTCCACTCCAAAAATGAGTCCCAGGAACATTCCTTCAGGTGTGCATTGCTTGCCAGTTCAGAAACAGCAGTTAGACTTTTACAAGGAGATATTGTCTATGGCAGGGCTTTTCAACCTTTTCACCCATTGTACCACTTTTAGGATATGGCAACATCTGAGTACCATCAGTCGCCTAGCAAGGTGTCAAAAACTTGATGACCCCCCCCAAAAGGAAAAAAAGTGATAAAGTACAGGTAGTCCTCGACTTACAACAGTTGGCTTAGTGACTGTTCGAAGTTACAATGGCCCTGAAAAAAGTACCCCCCAAGCCACAGCCGAGCAAGACGCCTACCTGCCCGCCCAGCCGCGCTCTTCCTCCTGTCCGAGGTTTTCATTGTTGTGAGCATTTCTGTTGAGGATTGGCAGCGGGGGTGGGGTGGGGGGATGTTTGGTTTGTATTCCCCCCCGTCTGCTGGGTGGTTGCAGCAGGTTTTGGTCACTTCACATGACCCTGGGACACTGTGACCGTCATAAATATGAATCGGTTGCGAAGCATCTGAATGGAAATCACAAGACCCTGGAGAGGCTGCAACATTCCAGCTGATTGGCGCTTCTTCTGGGCTCAGCAGAAGCACCAGGATCAGCGCTGAGCTCCAGCTGGATCCTGGCGCTGATCCTGGCGCTTCCACTGAGCCCTGACAGCCCTGCAACTCCAGCCATCTCTCGCTCAGGCTTGTGCGGTGCTGCCACCGGTTCAGCTCATTCCCCTCCCCCGCTACCACTTTTCTAGGATGGTCGCGTACCACCTGCCAGGTGCCTTTGTACCACAGGTAGTACCCGTACCACTGGTTGAAAAGCCCTGGTCTATGGAGATTCTCCATCATCCAGGTCATGGCTGTCCCAAAGGTGCTTTTTTTTCCACGAGGCAACTGGACTTTCTTCTTCTTTCTTTGAAGACGTTTCACTTTTCATCCAAGAAGCTTCTTCAGCTCTGACTGGATGATGGGGAATGGAAGGATTTATATTCCTTGCAGACCTCTGGTCATTTGCCTTTTAAAGAGTCGTTGAGGCCACTTGGAGGTTTATCTGTGTCCTCAGGGTCACCTGAGTGGTGCAAATGGGTGTGGAACACTGTCCTTTCAGCTGTTCCAATAAGAGTCCACACCCATTTGCACCACTCAGCTGACCCCGAGGACACAGACAAACCCCCAAGTGGCCTCAACGACTCTCTAAAAGGAGGCAAATGACCAGCTGTATAAATCCTTCCATTCCCCACCCTCCTGTCAGAGCTGAAGAAGCTTCTTGGATGAGAAGTGAAATGTCTTCAAAGAAAAACAAAAAAGTCCAGTTGCCTCCTGAAAAAAGCACCTTTGGGATAAGGAGATATTGTGGCTTGTCACAGCCAGCCAGATGTTCAAACAGGATTTCGCATTTTTATCCACCTATTGAGTTTTCCCCACAGATCTGGGATAGACAGAGGGTGTGAAAAGTATCATCGCAGGATGGAAGCTGTTCCAACTACAGCTGCCTTTTGCAATTGACTGAAGGTGCATTTGTCACCTTCTCTTTTTTCTCTTTTTTAAAGAGAATAAAAATGGAGAAACGTCCTTACAGAATGTGTGGGACACTGCCAAAGCCTACTTTAGAGGATTAGCCATCTCTTATGGATAAACCAGGAGAAACCAGGAGAAAAAGCAAAAAACAAAAGGGGTTGGAAGAAGAATAGAAAAGATTAGAACTAGAATTACAGAGAGAACCACAAAAATCAAATCTTAAAAATCAAAGGGAATTAGTAAAACATAAATTAAATACATTAGAGAAAGAGGAACATTTTGAGGGCTCTTCAGGAAAGCAGCAGAGGGGGGAGGCAACTGAACCTCAGCGGGAATGACGTTCCAGAGGGGGGGGAGCCATCACCAAGGAGGCCCTTTTTCATGTTCCTGCCAGGTGTGCATTTCAATAGATGGGACCCCCCACAACATAGCTTCCCTTCCCATCCTGGTAAGGCGGGCGGATGTCTCCAGTTGGAATGGGTGGAGAAGATTAAGAGAGGTCTGGAGACCCCTTTTCTTCAGCCATGTGATAGTTCTTTGCCTGGGATGGTCTGTGGATTCCTCCATTGGGCAGCGGGATGGAGTAGATGACCTCCAAGGTCCCTAGAATTCAGAAGAGAACCAACCTAGAACTAAGGTGAAATTTCCTGACAGTGAGAACAATGAATCAGTGGAACGGCTTCCCTCCAGAAGTTGTGGCTGCTCCACCACTGGAGGTTTTCAAGAAGAGTCTGGACAGTCCTTTGTCTGAAATGGTACAGGGTCTCCTGTTTGAGCAGGGGGTTGGGCTAGATGACCTCCGAGGTCCCTTCCAACTCTGTTATTCCGATCCTTCTTCCAGAGCGGCGTTGGCACTCACCTGATTTTCCCGCTGTTTTTGGTGAACACCAACTGTACCAAAGAACAAGGCCGAGAGTCTGCAGTACCGTGGTACGAGCTTCGATCCTCAAAAGCAGCTCCGTGCGTGGCTTTGCCCAAGCACGAGCAGAAGGTGAGGTCGCAGCCCACGTCCGTGGGACCCTGTTGCCAAGGTCGCCCATCTGGGTAGCGCTGGCGTTCTTTCACAGTCTGTAAGTCCCCATAGTGCAGTGGTTCTCAACCTTTTTAATGCCGCGACCCCCAGACTAAACCGGTCATAAGTCGAGGACTAAACCGGTCGTAAGTCGAGGACTACCCAACCGGTCGTAAGTTGAGGACTTTCCCTGCCCGGGAGCGCCGCACATCCGTGGTTCCGCCCCCTGCGCCAGCCGAGGCGTAGCTGGCAAGTGGCAGAGACAGAGCAGGCCGACCACCAGCTGGCCCAGCCCAAGGGAGGTAAGGCACCCGCCAGAAAAGGGGGAAAAAAATGGCGGACAAAAAAAATGGCGGACAGCCTTGCTTGGCGACCCCCGTGAAATGGTCGATCGACCCCAAATGGGGTCCCGACCCATAGGTTGAGAACCGCTGCCATAGTGGCTCTCCCATTCCATTACCGGCTGCAGGTAAGGGGGTGTCTCTGCCATGGTTCCCGGACTGAAAACTTCCAGAGGAAACCAAGAAGCTGGACAAGAACAGAAGACCTTGGTTGTAAGCAAACCAGGGCCATCTCTGTCTCTCAAGCGTCAGAAGCATCAACTGAATGCTTTTGTAGAAGTGCTGCCCTAGATGTGGGGGGGCGGAGGGGGGACAGAATATAAAGGAACACCCCTACCTCTGTGCTCAGAGAGCTTAGGGGAAGGTGGGTTGTAAATCCAGTTCGGATAATTTCAATATCGATAGGGCCAGTTCGGTCTGCTGGCGAAGAAACCGGGAGACACTGAGTTCTAGTCCCGCCTTAGACACCGATTGGGTGACTTTGGGCAGGATAACATTGGGCCAATCACCAGGAGACGGTGAGTTCTAGTCCTGCCTTAGGCACGAAAGCCGGCTGGGTGATTTGGGGTGAATCACCAGGAGACGGTGAGTTCTAGTCCTGCCTTAGGCATGTAAGCCATCTGGGTGATTTGGGGTGAATCACCAGGAGACGGCGAGTTCTAGTCCTGCCTTAAGCAGTCAAACCAGCCGGGTAACTTTGAGCCAGTCCCTCTTTCTGAGCCCTACTCACCTCACAGAGTTGTTGTGGGGAAGACAGGAAGGAGGAGGTTTCGCAGAGTGTGAGATTTGGGGGCGTGGGGTGTCTATAAAAGAGCTAATTTGCAACCCAAATTCCCCAAATCCCAATCTCCTTTGAAAGAAATGTCAAAACCCAGTTCTACCTCAAACTGGAGGACAAATTGCGGGGATCCCTTTTGGGGGAAAACTCATTCTTTGTGGCTTGAGTGGATAAGCAAACAGCCGGAGAATTGAAGAGTTTGTCTTCTCCAAATCTGACCTTCCCCGTCTGTGTATTTTCTACTCCAGTTCTCCGCGCCGGGCTGGGTGGGATCTCCAATTCCCTAACTCATTTTCTCCTTCTTCTAACCATTCTCCCAATTTCCCAGAAATGGAAATGCAGTGTTCATATGTTTCTCGATGCTCGGAGTGGACAATCCGCCGTGGTGAGGCAGGACTGCAAGCCGGTGGTGGTTTGGGAAGACTCCACGGACACGGTGGATGTGGACCACTTGATGGATTTTTCAGGCGGCTCTTTCTTTTGATGTCTCCCCCTTTCGTCCATCGTTTCCAGGAAATCGCTTAGACGCAAGGCCTCAAAATTCTTCCCTGGAAAAAGGGATCTAGTGCAGCTCCACTTCAATCAAGAATCCCCGGTAGTTCTCTGTCCCTTTCTCCCCAAATAGTTGTGAAGATTAAATTGCATAAAAGTTGACATGTTGTTTAACGGTGTGGTCAGTTCTTTGTTGTGAAGCTTGGGCTGCCTCGCCTGCTGCCTAGGCTGGTGAAAATCACGGGAAGGGCTTTGCCTTTGAATGCAGGAGCAAAATGTCTACAGGGGGTCCTGGACATACGACCGGTCACTTAGTGACTGCTCAAAGTTATGACAGACCTGAAAAAAAAATTACGACCCATTCCTAAGTTCTAACAGCTGTTTCCTCCCCCCCCCCTGCAGTTATGTGACTGTATTTTGAGCACTAGCCACATTTAATAGAATAAGAGAGTTGGAAGGGGCCTTGGAGATCTTCTAGTCCAACCCTCTGCTCAAGCGGGAGACCTATATCATTTGGGACAAATGGCTGTCCAGTCTCTTCTTAAAAGCCTGCAGTGATGGAGCACCCACAACTTCTGGAGGCAAGCCGTTCCTCTGATTAAGTGTTCTAACTGTCAGGAAGTTTCTCCTTAATTCCAGGTTGCTTCTCTCCTTGTTTCCATCCATTCTTTCTTCTCCTGCCTTCTGGTGCTTTGGAAAATAAGTTGACCCCCCTCTTCTTCGTGGCAGCCCTTCAAATATTGCTATCATGTCACCCCTAGTCCTTCTTTTCTCTAGACTAGCCAAACCCTATTCCTGCAACTGTTCTTCATTCGTTTTAGCCTCCAGTCCCCTAATCATCTTTGTTGCTCTTCTCTGCACTCTTTCCAGAGTCTCAACATCTTTTTTGTATTTTAGTGACCAAAACCGGATGCAGCATTCTAAGTGTGGTCTTACTTAAATATTTAATAAACATTTAAATACTTATGTAAATATTTAAATACTTACGTAAATATTTACATAAAAACATACATTACATAAATACTTATGTACTTCCATAAATACTGCTTTTAAGGCCTTTTGCAGTTCCCTTCAGTGATGTGACTATAATTTATGACATTTTTGCTGAAAACTCTGGTCTTTGCTTCTGCTTTTTGGCAAAAGAACCCCTGATAGCGAACAGCAATGGCTTTGTTTTACGACCACCACATTCCCTTAACGACTGCCACAAAACAGCTTGTAAAATCAGATTGGTCCCAGTGAGTGACCCACTTTACGACTGCCATGTGTCAGCTTAACAACTGCTGCAGAAAAAGGTCATAAAATCAGGTCAATCAGGTGGGTGACCTGCTTTATGACTGTCACCACTTGTGACCCTAATGAGCAGGCTCCATTACGGTTGTAAACCAAGGACTACCAGTATAGTGGGGGAAATTGGTTTAGCATGATGTGTGAACTTTTGATTAATTTATCAGTGTAATGCAGGAAAAAAAATTAATTAGGAAGACTTCTCGGTTACAGATAGTCCTCGACTTATAACCGCAACTGAGCCCAACATTTCCATTGCTAAATAGGACAGTCGTTAAGTGAATCTTGTCCCATTTTTACAACCTTTCTTGCAGCTGTTAAGTGAATCACTGCAATTGCTAAATTAGTAACAGGGTCGTTCAGTGAATCTGGTTTCCCCCTTGACTTTGCTTGTCAGAAGGTCACAAAATGGGGATCATGTGACCCCGGGACACTGGAACCGTCGTAAGTACATGCCAGTTGCCAAGCATCTGAAGTTTGATCACGTGACCCTGGGGATGCTGCAACAGTCATAAGTGTGAGAAACAGTCATAAGTCACTTTTTCAGTGCTGTTGTAACTTTGAACGGTCACTAAGTGAATTCTTGTAAGTCGAGTACTACCTGTAACCCCAGCTAATAAAGTGGCAGGATGTCACTGACTTCGGTTAGTGCTTCTTGGTTCTTGGCTGACACCACGAAGAAATTCCAGAGTAAATTAGCTACAGAGTAAAACACTTCCACAAGGTGGCAATAACAAACCACTCCTAAATTGTTGCCTAAGAAACCCCACAGGTGGGTCCCTGAAGTGAAGCTCCCTTTAAATGAGATTGCACCTGTAATAGGATCCCACAGCAACCTAAGCCTACCTTGCAAGGCTGTTTTGTATTACTAGGCACGAAGCCCGAAAGAATTGCGTCCAATGCTCAGAAAGGGTTTATAAAGGGTGAAGCTTTTATTTCTTCAGAAGACGTAAAGCTGGCTTTTCATAATTGAGGCTTCCCACGAGGGCCACGAGGATGCCGGTCATTCGGCCACGGGTTCAAGAAAGGAGGCAGCGTTTTCCACCGCTTGGATAACCACCGTTAGATGTTTATGGACCTGGTCCCACTTGCCCTGCTCTTTGGCAGCAGCCACGGCGTCGGCCAGGCCTGGGAAGGTAGCCACGGACGACGATTGGGAGGCCCAGATGACGTGGCTGCAGATGCAGAGAGAGAGACCCAGATGCAAATTGCATTGAAAGGCTACAATAAAGTCTTATTACGCAGTTCTTCTGGAGTGCAGGAAGAGGCATCTACCAAATAGGGTCAAAAAAGTCAAGATGGCACCTGCGCCAATTCATTCAAAACTCTGCAGATCCTATCAAAATTAGAGGGAGGGAGGAAAGAAGGAAGGAAGGAAAATAGGAAGCAATTAGGAAAAACAAAATAGGGAGGAATTAGAAAAAGAAAATGAAAAGAAGGAAGGAAGGAGAAAGGAAAGGAAAGGAAAGGAAAGAAAGGAGAAAGGAAAGGAAAGGAAAGGAAAGGAAAGGAAAGGAAAGGAAAGGAAAGGAGGATAAGAAAAAAAACAGCAAGAAGTCAAGAAAGACATATAATTTCAGATTGCAGGAGAACTGGAACAGCTACCATCTTGACTTTTTTGACCTTGCCCGTAGCAATGGGCTATTAATCATTGGAACTGGACAGAATCCAACCTTAGGAATCTCAGCCTGACCAAATGAAAGAAATGGGGGGGGGGGCTTGAGTTACCTGTAATAATATTTGTCTGGGAAAGCTCGTGGATTTAAAAATGTCCGTTCTAGCAACATCAACTGGTCGTTCACCGTCCGCAGAGCAAGAGGACTAGACGGATGACAGGGATGGATGAGAGAGAGAGAGAGAGGTTACACACACATTGCACTAAGCCTAACTGTGGCTTGTTCAAGAAACAACACAGAATATATTAAGCCATTATTCATGGTTTCCAGGGCAGAATAGTGGGGAAAGCCCCTCTAGAGCCAAGCCAAGCAAACTCTGGATGTGTGTGTGTGGGGGGGGCACTCAGCCAATCTATTGATCTGAAGGGTGCTTGGGGGAGGTCATCCACGCTAAGCCATCATCAGTTGCAGTGGTGAGAAAGATGGCTTAGCAAGACTTTGGACCATTTCTTCTTCCACTGTGCTCAAATTCCGACTTCTTTTCCTGACAAGCCACAAAGCAAATCATTATCAGTTTCATCCTCATCTGGCCCAATATGGCAAAAGCCCAGGGCATCTAGGGGTGGGGCACCCCCCCCCCCCAAATTAGCCCTCCACATCAAACTGACAGCTACTTGTCTGGAAGTCAATGGAACTTTTGAACGAATCAGTTCTCGGAAGGGGCGGGATCAGGATCCCCCTTGGTCTCTCCAGCCTAGATATGGGTGGAGCTTCAATGAGGCCCCGCCTACCGGGCCACAAAAAGCAGCTGAGAGTCCGCCCTGGAGACGTGGATGGTTGCACACCTTGTGTGGGGATGATATGCTGCCTCCATGCCTCAATCACCCCACTATAGGTAGTCCTCGACTTACGACAGTTCGTTTAGTGACGGCTCGAAGTTAATGTCCATCACAAGACCCTGGGGATGCTGCAACGGTTGCAAGTGTGAAAAACGGTCATTAAGTCGCTTTTTTCAGTGCCGTTGGAACTTTGAACGGTCACTAAGCGGACTGTTGTAAGTCAAGGACTACTGGTAGTGTATGGATGGGATTAGAAAAATGGGGGGGGGGAAATCACCTGGGGGAGTCTTCATTTTGCAAGCCTGCGATGCGCTGGTTGAGGCCGGCTGCTGCAGACTGGAAGCGCACAACTGCATTGCGGAGTGGGACTGAATGGACGAGAAGCGAAGAAAGGAGGGAAAAAAAGACGAATGCCTTTTAAACTTCCTTGACATATAATAACTTGGATTGTGGGACAACGGATACCACCAGCAATGGCACAACATCTTTTATAGCAGGGGTGTCCAATCTTGGCCACTTTAAGACTTGTGTGGACTTCAACTCCCAGAATTCCCTAGTCAGCCACGCTTAAAGATATGTGGAATTCAATTTCCACTCTGCTATAGTTGTTCATCATAAAGCTGATGCTGGTCTCAAGCCACAGAGAGGAAAGGGAACACCAGAGATCATCTATTTCACACACACCCTACTCAGAGCAAGTCTCACCTGAGCGTCTCTGACAGAGGACCCTCCATTTGTCACTTCATGTGGCAGGTTGTTCCTCTGGCTAAAAGCTGGTATGGCCAAAAAGTCTCTCCTGGTGTCTAGCCTGAACTTTCCTTAGAAGTGAATACTTGTAGCTCAGAGTTGAACTGTGGGGGTCCTGGGTGCTCTCTGAGCTTGGTGGTTTTCTTGCAGACGTTTCATGACCCATCTAGGTAACCTCATCAGTGCCAGACTGGAGGGGGGTTTGCTTTCTGTTTATATACAAGTGTTCGAGAGAGCATTCTTGGTGGTTCCTTGATTAGGCTGTTGTTTATGCTTTGATTGTTTGTCTGAGTTGGTAATTCCTTGATTGCAGCCCACTCTCTTCCAGCACTGATGATATTCCCTAGTTGGGTCATGAAACGTCTGCAAAAAAATCCACGAAACTCAGAGAACACCAAGGACCCCACAGTCCTCTTCCTTCCCCATCCTCCTCCCCTTCTCTTTCTCCTCTTCCTCCTCCTCCCCTTCCTCCTCCTCCTCCTCCTCCTCCTCTTCCTCCTCTCGTTCCTCCTCTCTGCAGATACCTCTGTCTTCTAGCGCTGATGATGTACCCTAGTTGGGTCATGAAACAGCTGCAAGAGATGTTGCAGATGCTTCATGACCCAACAAGCTCAGAGAATACCAAGCAGCCCACAATCCTCCTCCTTCTCTTCTTTCTCCTCCTCCTCCTCCTCCTCCCTGCAAAATCCCATCCCTTCTAGCACTGATGATGTTACCTAGTCAGATAATGAAACGTCTGCAAGCAAACCACCAAGCTCAGAGAACACTAAGGACCCCACAATCCTTCTCCTTCTTCCTCTCCTTCTCTTTCTCCTCCTCCTCTTCATCTTCATCTTCCTCCTCCTCCACAATCAATGAGAATAGAGCTGGAAGGGACCTCGGAGGTCTTCTAGTCAAACCCCCTGCTCAAGCAGGAGACCCTATACCAGTGATGGCGAACCTTTTAGAGACCGAGTGTCCAAACCGCAACCCAAAACCCACTTATTTATCGCAAAGTGCCA
Source organism: Protobothrops mucrosquamatus (assembly GCF_001527695.2). Taxonomy (NCBI): domain Eukaryota; kingdom Metazoa; phylum Chordata; class Lepidosauria; order Squamata; family Viperidae; genus Protobothrops; species Protobothrops mucrosquamatus. The sequence goes on from NW_015389963.1 coordinate 74,245, forward strand.
GGGCTGCATCAGCATTGTGGTGCCCTCGGGGGGGGGAGGGAGGCGCCTCTGAGTGCCACCTCTGGCACGCAAAACCCGGGGGCGCAAAAATGGGCCACCGTGCTGCAAGGCGCAAAAACGGCCGCCGCCACACTGCGGGGTGCAGATACAAGGCGCTGCATCACGCAAGAACGGGGCAGGGCTAGTGAGTATCATGCAGGGACTAGCCCTGCCCCATCTGCAGTGCACAATGCTTCCCCCTCCCTTTTCTTCCAGTCCAACAATGGTTGGTGAACTCTGCTCTATCACCTCTACTCAAGCTAGCTAGTCGGCCACTTCACCTCCTTTGTGCTGGGTGGGGTTTCTGCTCCAGGCAGTGGTGGCGGCCTGATGGATCTGCCCGCTGGCGGTGGTGCGCATGCCCACAGAGAGGGCTCTGAGTGCCACCTCTGGCACGCGTGCCATAGGTTCGCCACCACTGCCCTATACCAGTGGTTCTCAACCTGTGGGTCGGGACCCCATTTGGGGTCGATCGACCATTTCACGGGGGTCGCCAAGCAAGGCTGTCTGCCATTTTTTTTGTCCGCCATTTTTTTTCCCTTTTCCAGTGGGTGCCTTACCTCCCTTGGGCTGGGCCAGCTGGTGGTCGGCCTGCTCCGTCTCTGCTGCGGCGCTCCCAGGCAGGGAAAGTCCTCGACTTACGACCGGTTGGGTAGTCCTTGACTACAACCAGTTTAGTCCTCGACTTACGACCGGTTTAGTCCTAGACGTACGACCGGTTTAGTCCTCGACTTACGACCGGTTGGGGTCGCGGCATTAAAAAGGTTGAGAACCACTGCCCTATACCATTTCACAGTGCTTTTTTTGTAAAAAAAAAAAAAAAAAAGGTGCCGAAACTCACACACGTCATACAACCGGCCTTGCCTACCCTACAAGGTTCCATCCAAAAAAGGTGCCGGAACTCCGTTCTGGGCGTTCTATGAGAAAAAAAGCCCTTGCCATTTCAGAGAAATGGCTGTCCAATCTCTTCTTAAAAACTTCCAGCAATGAAGCACCCACACCCTCCTGTGCTCCTCCTGCTCCTCCTGCTCCTCCTCCTCCCTGCAAACACTTCTCACTTCTAGCACTGATGATGTTACCTAGTTGGGTCATGAAAGATCTGCAAGGAAACCACCCAGCTCAGAGAGCACGCAGAATTTCATTAAACTTCCCTCCCTGTTGGTTTAGCCTACTAGTCCTCATCCTGCTCGCTGGGGCCACCGAGAGGAAGCCCACCCCCTCTTCCGAGTGACAACCTGGCAGATATTTGAAGGGGTATCTAAAGGCTACATTCACAGCTGTTCAGTTGTGGAGAAAACTGTGAAGCAGTGCGATCGCCTTCCTTGCTGTCTCTCCGTACGACAGCCCTGCAAGGCAGGCCGGTCCTCCCCTCCTCACCAAGAGAGATGTTGTGGTTGAGGAGGTCCACCTGGAACACTCGCTCGGCCGTGTCGTACATGGCTTGCAACGTCTCCCCATAGTTGCTCACGTTGAGGGGCAGGATCAAGGACTCCGCCAAGCGCAGCAGGACGTTGCCAGCCGTTTGCGCCACGGCCCGGTGGCTGGTGAAACCTGCGGGGAGAGGGGAGACTGACTGGGGTGTTTGGGAAGCTCGCAGCAGTAGTATACCCCGGTCGTGTCAAAAAAGGCAAGATGGCGGCCATCGGAGCTCCACCAGCTTTCAGTGGGTGTTGTGACAGTCTTGCTTATAACCCTGAGCTGGGGAAGGTGAGAATGGATCTTCATCCTACAATTTGGGAGCTAACAAACCACCATGTAGGAATTGGGCAGTTTCACTCAAACCTGGAAGTAGTGCTGTGATGTGTGTGGGCAAAATAGCGCATGAATCAACACAACACACCTACAAAAGCGGGTGTTTGTTTCCTCATTCCCCCCCCTCTCACACACACACAGAGCACCAAATATCTATGGGGTCATTTCTGTCTGTAGCCATTAAAGCAGTGTTTCTCCACCTTGGCAGTTGTTAAGCGACTTGCACCCGATTTTGTGGCCTGGTTGTTAAGTGAATTGCTACAGTTGTTAAGTGAATCACACTGTCATTAAGCAAATCCCCCTTCCCCCATTGACTTCGCTGGCTGGAAGCTGCCTAGGAAGGTCGCAAAAGAGGATCGTGTGACCCTCGGACCCCGCGACCATCCTAAATGCATGCCGGTTGCCAAGCGCCTGACAGTCGTAAGTGCGAGGACCAGTCACTTTTGTCAGTGTTGTTGTAACTTCGAACAGTCACTAAAGGTATGGTTGTAAGTCAAGAGCTACCTTTATAAATCTCAAAATGGGACATATTGTAGTTTGCAAAAGGCAGGGATTTGAGAAGCTTCTCTCCGTAATAAACAGAAAAGCTTCCAGCAGAGGATTCGGCAAGAGACAGTTTGATCTAGTGGTTACAGCACTGGCTAGAAACCAGGAGACCGTGAGTTCTAGTCCCGCCTTAGGCATGAAAGCCAGGTTGGTGACTTTGGGCCAATCGCCAGGAGACGGTGAGTTGTTATAGGGACAATAGGAGGAGGAAGGTGTATTGGATCTGTTTGCCGCCTTGGCTGGTCAAAACAATAAAGGGGGGATACAAATAAATGAAATAAAGAAATAAAAACGGTGGCCTTGAGGTCTGCCTGTCCCGCCGCCCACCATTCGTTACCTGGATCGATAAATCGGTCTGCGTAGTCGAAGGTGTCAAAGGCCGTGTGGTAGGCCGGGTAAATGCGTGCTGACGTTTTGCTCTGGACAAAAGAAAAAAGAAAAATGGAAAGAAAAGAAGACCTGTGGTGATGGATTTGCTAGCTTTCCAGAATGTTTTTCCAACTTTCAGCTGTGATTTCCAGGTGGTGCCCCATCTACCTGCTTTTCTTGAGCTCAGCCCGTGAGTGCTAAGAGATGCTCCCTTTTTAAGACTTTAAGCAGGCCTTAAAGGAAATGTTGGCTATCATGCAGAATACAGAATACAGGTAGTCCTCGACTTTACAACAGTTTGTTTAGTGACCGTTCAAAGTTTACAAGGGCACTGAAAAAAGTGACTTGCTACCGTTTTTCACAGTTACGACCTTCGCAGCATCCCCAGGGTCACGTGATCAAAATTCAAATGCTTGGCAACTGGTTCATATTTATGACGATCGTAGTGTCCTGGTGACCTTCTGACAAGCAAAGTCAACGGGGAAGCCAGATTCACTTAACAACCGGGTTGCAAACTTATCAACTGCAGTGGATTCACTTAACAACAGTGGCAAGAAAAAATCGTAAAATGGGGCAAAAGTCACTGAGAGGTGTCTCACTTAAAAACATAAAATTTGGGTTCAATTGTGGTCATAAGGCGAGGACTACCTATACCAGAGTTGGGAAGGACTTTGGAGGTCTTCTAGTCCAACCCCCAGTTAAGGTTGTCCAATCTCAGCAACTTTAAATTGTGTGGACTTCAACTCCCAGAATTCCCCAGCCAGCATTTTGGCTGGGGAATTCTGGGAGTTGAAGTCCAAACATCTTAAATTTTCCAAGATTGGACCCTCTGCCTTATACCATTCCAGACAAATGGCTGTCCAGTCTCTTCTTGAAAACCTCCAGCAATGGAGCACCCACAACTTCTAGAGGCAAGGAGTTCCACTGATTAATTGGAAAAGTTTTCTTCAGAGTCCCAACAACCTGGAGATTTCCATATGGTGTCCTATGCATCCCCTTATCCAGCCTAAGCCCGCTTCATTTGCCACCTGTGAAGTGCCAACTTCACCCTGATCCCTCAATCCCAGATTAGCTCAAATAAGCAGAAAATTGGGCATTTGTGTCCCGAAAACGCAACTCTGAAGCCTACCAAATACATAAAGTTGCCTTCTCTCATTATCTGGAACTCATTTATTTTTGGCTGTCAGATGCTAATAATAATAACAACAACAACAACAACCAATAATAATAATAGAGTTGGAAAGGACCTTGGAGGTCTTCTAATCCGACGCCCTGCCCTTGCAAAATCTTAGCACAAGACGCAGAATAGGGTACTCCCTCTTGAAGTGGCTGGCCCAGGATCCTAATATAGAATAGGGTTATGATTAGGATTAGGATATAGAATAGAATAGAATAGAATAGAATAGAATAGAATAGAATAGAATAGAATAGAATAGAATAGAATAGAATAGAATAGAATAGAATAGAATAGAATAGAATATGGGATGGGATGGGATGGGATGGGATACACCACAATATAAATGGTCACCACGATGTAAAAAAGATGCTGAGACTCTAGAAAGAGTGCAGAGAAGAGCAACAAAGATGATTAGGGGACTGGAGGCTAAAGCATATAAGGAACGGTTGCTGGAATTGGGTATGTCTAGTTTAACGAAGAGAAGGACGAGGGGGAACTTGATAGCAGTGTTCCAATATCTCAGGGGCTGCCCCAAAGAAGAGGGAGTCAAGCTATTTTCCAAGGTGCCTGAAGGCAGGACGAGAAGCAACAGATGGAAACTAATCAAGGAGAGAAGCAACCTAGAACTAAGGAGAAACTTCCTGACAGTGAGAACAATTAACCAGTGGAACCACCTGCCTCCAGAAGCAGTGAATGCTCCAACACAGGAAGTTTTAAAGAAGAGACTGGACAGCCATTTGTCCGAAATGGTATAGGGTTTGCTGCCTGAGCAGGGAGTTGGACTAGATGACCTCCAAGGTCCCTTCCAACTTTACTATTATTATTATTATTAGACTAGACTAGACTAGACTAGATTAGACTAGACTAGACTAGACTAGACTAGACTAGACTAGACTAGAATAGAATAGAATAGAATAGAATAGAATAGAATAGAAGTTGGAAGGGACCTTGGAGGTCTTCTAGTCCAGCCCGCTGTTCAGGCAGGAAACCCTATACCAAATTTAACATCTTTAAAAAAAATAATTATTGAAATTATGATATATAAAACACAAATGCAAATAAAAGGGAAAAAAGCAGAGGGAAAGGAAAGGGGAAGGAAAATAAAAAAACCCCGACTTCCACAATTTTTTAGCACAGTAAAGCACAAGATAGAATTACAGGTAATCCTTGACTTACAACCACAATTGAGCCCAACATTTCTGTTCCTAAGCAGGGCAGTTATTAAGTGAGTTATTAAGCGAGCCAGATTCGCTTAACGACCAAATGATTCACTTAACAACTGTGGCAAGAAAGGTTGTAAAATGGGGCAAAATTCACTTAACAATTGTTTTGCTTAGTCATGGAAACTGTGGTCATAAGTCAAGGACTATGTGCACCATATTTTTCCTAATTTCCAATTTTTATTGTCCAGGTGCTCGAATGTGGGAGACATGTGAAATATGTGTGTGTGTGTGTGTGTGTGTGTGTGTGTGTGTGTGTGAATTCCACCGCCTGTTTCTTATTTAACCAAAGCAAACTAATTACAGTTCAGCTCAGCTCTTGTTCTCTCTGGCCTCTTCCATTTCTGGCCTCAGCCCCCCCAATTCCTGGTGTGCAAGAGATTCCTCCCCCCCCCCCCAGTGTGGCCCAGAGACTCACCCGATCGTAGGTGTAAGCGATATCCATCGCGGTGATGCCCAGAAAGTGGATAAAAGGAGCAAAATCGCTTCCGGCCCCCAGGGACCCTAAGCTGCAAAGGGCAAACAAAAACCCAGCTGAGTCTGCACAGAACATTTCAAGAACTGAAATGGGTTCATTTTAACCTTGGTTTGCTTGATTGTGCGAACCCAAATGTTTTGGTTTGTTTATGGGGCAACGTGTTGAAGAAGGGGACTCTCTCCCTTCGTACTGAGATCAAGTCCTGGGGGTTTTATGGGCACCCACTAGACTTTTCTGGCTTGGGTTTTGGGGTTTCTTGGTGGTCTCCTTTCCAAGGTGCTCACCAGGCTGGATCATGTTCAGTTCTTGTCTACCTAGAAAATAAAGTTACTTCATGGCTTTGTGCCAATGCAGAGTGTGTGGCCTTAGAAAGCTAGTGGTTGTGTTCGGACAAAATGAAAACGTTGATTCATTTTGTTATCTGTACATTTGCGTCTTTGGGTGCATGTGTGTGTGTGTGTGTGTGAGAGAGAGAGAGAGAGAGACTATGAAGTCTTGTTAGAAATTCTGTAGATAGCCCTACAGAACAAACAGTGCACGTCCACACGTGCCTTTCTGCTTAACTGTGACAAGGAAGCAGGAAACCTGTTTGGGCAGGGGGTTGGACTAGATGACCTACAAGGTCCCTTCCAACGCTGTTTTCTATTCTATTCTATTCTATTCTAAACTTTACTCAGAGAAAAGACATAGAATATATACCATAGATGCAACTACAAATTTATAAACACTGCCGTCTATTGTCTCTACTGAATACTGCTGTAGTTGATGCACAAAACACATGAACAATATATTCCAACAGTTCTAGTTGTGACTTAGGGATGAGGTTTCTCTCTCTCTCTCTCCCTCTCCCTCTCTCCCCCTCTCTCCCCCTCTCTCCCTCTCTATCCATCCCTCTCTCTCTCCCTCTCCCCCTCTCTCCCTCTCCCCCTCTCCTCTCTTTCCCTTACTCTCTCCCCTCTCCCTCTTCCTCTCCCTCCCTCCCTCCCTCTCTCTTCCTCTCCCTCCCGCTCTGTCCTTCTCTCCCTCCCTCTGTCTCTCCCCCTCTCTCTCCTTGTCCCTCTCCCTCTCTCTCCCTCTCTTTCCCTCCCCCTCTCCCCTCTCCCTCTCCCCTCTCTCCCTCTCTCCCTTCCTCTCTCTCTTCCCCTCCCTCTCCCCTCTCTCCTTCTCTTTCCATCCCTCTCTCTCCCTCTCTCCCTCCTTCTCTCTCTCCCCCTCTCCTCTCTCCCTCTCTCTCCCTCTTCCCCCTCTCCCTCTCCCCCCTCTCCCCCCTGTCCTCTCTCTTTCCATTCCTCTCTCCCTCCCTCTCTCTCTTCCTCTCCCTCTCTCCCTCTCTCTCCCCCTCTCCCTCCCTCTCTCCTTCTCTCCCTCCCTCTGTCTCTCCCCCTCTCTCCTTGTCCCTCTCCCCCTCTCTCCCTCTCTTTCCCCCCCTCTCCCCTCTCCCTCTCTTTCTCTCCCTCTCTCCCTCCCTCTCTGTCTTCCTCTCCCTCTCTCTGTCCCCCTCTCCCTTCTCTCCCTCCCCTCTCCCTCTCTCCCTCCCTCTCTGTGTCTTTCTCTCTTTCTCTCTCTGCCCAACCAACCTTGCAGGGTTGTTGTCACTGGGTGGGATAAAAATCTAATCAATAAAATGGGTACATTTTGTGTAGTATCTATGAACTCCAATCCCTAAGAATTCAATTCAGAAAGTTGTGTGATGTCGACCACACACAAGGATATTTGTGGGCACTCTCTGGTTCTGGGCAGGCTGGCATGAGGACCGCATTTGTGCAGCCCCAAGATCAAAAGCAACAAACTATGGCTTAAGCAGCCAGGATGGATAAATATAGCCAAACTGGTTTTGTGAAGTTAACCGGCAGCTGCTTAAGATCTGAAGGTGCTGTCAATAAATTCACAACAGTTCAATCTGGATTACATGTAGTTCTCAATTTACAACCATTATTGAATCTGATAATTACGGTCATAAATCATGATAGTCGTAAAGTGGGCCATGTGCAGTCATGTGACCGAAGGATGCTGCAAACAACCATAAATATGGGCTGGTTTTCGAGTGCCAAAAATGTAGTCACATGACTAGACGGGGGGGGACACATCGGAAGTTCAGAACTTTTGGGGGAGGGGGTCTGTCATAACTTGAAACAGCCACTAAGTGACCCGTCATAAGTGGAGGACTACCTGAAATTAGTCCTGGCTAATGTATGGGCGGGTACAAGGGTACAAGGTACATACACACACACACACACACACTCACACCCCCCCTTTTACCTGGGGATTATTCCGTAGACCGAGCTATTTCTGTTGAAGTGGCGTTTCCAGTTTTCATAGACTGACACCGAAGCATCTGCTGGGGTCTTGACCTAAACAAAAAAGGAACTCTTAAAAGAGGGTGCAAAATTGGCATATTTTTAAATATGATGGTGCTCTCCAACTAGTGAGAAGAAATCCATTTGGGTGGGGAGGAAAAGAAATCTGATTTTCAAATTCCTGCACACAGGAATGAGTGTTTCTCATTCTTGGCAGTTTCAAGACGGGTGGACTTCGACTCCCAGAATTCCCGGCCAGAATGCTTTAAGAGGAGTGGACTTCAACTCCCAGAATTCCCCATGCTAGCATGCTTTAAGATATATGGACTTGTTCTGGATCATGTAACCCTGACTAGAGCATGTAGATCTATATGTTAGAATGTTTGGCATTTATTGGGTTAAGTGCTGTCTCCTTAAGAGATGGCTTATGGGTAATGTAGTTTTAGCTAGTCAGCTAACCCATGTTAACAGGTCAGTAGTAGGAGGATCGGAGGAGCCTCTAAGGGCCAGTTTGAAATGTCTTTGTCTGAGATAAGCATGGGATCAACGGAGGACACAGACGTGGTCCTTATTCACGCTAGAAGTTTGATGTGGAGAAATTAATGATTTTACCTAATAAAGATGGACAAATGTACAATATTCAGAAGAAACTACCAAGAAACCGTGAGTTCAGCAGTATTCCTGGATTAAAGTATATGTTTTACAATCATCTTTGTTTGAGTTTAG
>NW_015389963.1:82898-96761 GCF_001527695.2 Protobothrops mucrosquamatus
TGAGATAAGCATGGGATCAACGGAGGACACAGACGTGGTCCTTATTCACGCTAGAAGTTTGATGTGGAGAAATTAATGATTTTACCTAATAAAGATGGACAAATGTACAATATTCAGAAGAAACTACCAAGAAACCGTGAGTTCAGCAGTATTCCTGGATTAAAGTATATGTTTTACAATCATCTTTGTTTGAGTTTAGCTGTCTGTGATTGAATTATAAAGGCATTTTGATTCGTGTCACAGAACAGGACTTCAACTCCCAGAATTCCCCAGCCAGCCAGGGACTCCCAGGCTTTTGTTACCAAGGGGGGCACAACTGTATTTTAGCAGCTGCCCTTTTCCTTCAGCTTCTCCACTTACCTGCTGAGCAGCTGCAAAAATGACATTTTGGGCTGGGGGCGTCCCTTGGACCCTGAGGGTGGCATTAGCTGGGGAAGGAGAAACTGAGCATTAAAAGATGCGTTACGCTTCTCATAACTGAGCACAAGGGTGGGGTGGGGTCCACTTTCCCCCTGCCCACAATTATGAATGTAATTTAATTTATAAAATGAAGCTGGTGAGCCATTTTGTTCTATTTTGAGGCAGATGACACAGAAAAACTGCACTCATTTTTAACTGCAGAGAGTTCTGACAATAGAATCAATACTAGGTGGATTTTGACTTACAACTGTTCGTTTAGTAACCATTCAAAGTTAAAATACAGGAAAAAAGGGACTTGTGACCATTTTCCCCACTTACAACCGTTGCAGCATCCCCCATGGCCACATGATCAAAATTCGGACGCTTGGCAACTGACTTGTATTTAGGACGGTTTCAGTGTCCTGGGGTCACGTGATCCCCTTTTGTAAACTCCTGACAAGCAAAGCCAAATTCATTTAACAACCGTGTTACTAATGTAACAATTGCAAGATTCACTTAACAACTATGACAAGAAAGTTCATCAAATGAGGTAAAATTCACTTAATAACTGTCTCGCTTAGCAACGGAAATTTTGGGCTCAATTGTGGTCGTAAGTCAAGGACCATGTTTAGGCTCCTGAGACGTGAACGGTCTTTTGCGAGAAGCACAGGACGGGGACTCTCTCACTCCCTGCCTACAATTATAGATTTGATTCAATTTCATTCAATAAATAAAATTAAGCTGGTGACCTTATTTTTTCTGCTGTTTTGAGGCAGGCGGTACAGAAAAACTACAGTGATTTTCAGCTGCAGAGAATTCTGACAATAGAATTAATATTGTTATTTTTTTTTAAGAGTCCAAAACACTCTACTGAAGGAAACAGTAGACTGGTGGACTTCAAATCCCAGAATTCCCTAGACATCATGGCTGGCTGGGGAATTCTGGGAGTTGAAGTCCATCAGTCTTAAAATTGCCAAGTTTGGAGACTCTTGCTTATAGAATATGGACCAAAAATTCAAGGGTGGGCCCACTAGTGTGACTGCAGCTCTACCCATTTTCCAAGCAAAACCATGATTGAGTCTCCATAAAAAAACAGACAGAACTTTGCTTGGATCTTCAGGGTTGCCATTTTGACATTTTTGACACCCGGGACCACTGAAAATAGCCAAACCACAATCCTGGTTGTACAAAATGTGAGAAGCTTACCAAAGACAGCAATATCCACGTTGATGTAGGCCACGCTCCTCTCTTGCAATTTGCTGAAAAATTCCTACAAGTGAGAGAGAATAAGAGAGGATTCAGTGGTCTCCAGATGTTTTGGACTACAGTGTCCACAATCCCTTGCCATTTCATACTGGCAGGGGCTGATGGCCTTGGGAGCCCCAAACATCCAGAAGATACCAAATGATCAAGGTGGCTATTGTTTAAGAGTGAAATAATATATAAGAAACATAGTTAAGATTTACAAATAGCCCTCAGTTTACAGCCATTCATTTAGCAACTGTTTCAACTTACAACACTGTTAAAAAAAATGGACATGACTGGTTCTCACACTTATGACCGCTGCAGCATCCCCACGGTCACATGATCAAAGTTTGGCTGTTTGAAACAGGCATGTATTTACAACTTTGCAGCATCCTGGGGTCATGTGCTCACATTTGTGACCTTTGGATCCAAATTGTGGTTATAAGTCAAGGGCGAAACGGCACGACAATCAAAACATATCACTGATGCATATCATAATAAATGTCATAATAGTCATAATAAAACATTCAAGAAACCTATGGGTCTTAATTTCTTTTCTTAATTAGAAGATCCAGGGGATGAAGCACCATCAAGAATTTTTTCACTCTTTCTCTGGTTGATGGCACCTCCAAAATTCTGCGATTTCATTGCATGCGCCCCAGAAAGAAGGGAGAAGTAGATTCATAGTTAATTCGCAGTTTATTGAATCGCTTGTACTAAATTAACCCAATTTCCACGATTTGCACGACTCGCTGAATCACAGGCTGAATCACAGGCTAAGCCACATTAATCATCCCAGCCGATCGATTGAGGCTGTGCAAAAAAACGGGAAAAACCACATATAAGCTCAGCTAATTTGAACTGCGCTGAAGAAACCGATAGCACGGCTCAGCTCTTTTTACCTCTGTGTACTCTGTCGAGCCGATGAGGCCGAACTCTTCAGCACCCCAGCTGCCAAAAATAAGGGTTCTTCGTGGGCGCCACTTCCCTGTGTGATGAGAAGAGGTGGGAAGACAACTCCTAGACCAGTGGTTCTCAACCTTTTTAATGCCGCGACCCCAACCGGTTGTAAGTCGAGGACTAAACCGGTCGTAAGTCAAGGACTACCCAACCGGTCGTAAGACGAGGACTTTCCCTGCCCAGGAGCACCGCGCATGCGTGGTTCCGCCCCCTGCGCCGGCCGAGGCGTAGCTGGCAAGTGGCAGAGACGGAGCAGGCCGACCACCAGCTGGCCCAGCCCAAGGAAGGTAAGGCACCCGCCGGAAAAGGGGGAAAAATGGCGGACAAAAAAAATGGCAGACAGCCTTGCTTGGCGACCCCCATGAAATGGTCGATCAACCCCAAATGGGGTCCCGACCCACAGGTTGAGAACCACTGTCCTAGACTGAATTCTCAACCCCTTCGTGAGATGTGCAAGACTGGGAAAAGACTGGACGCATCCCAGCAAGAATCCTGACCTATCACCTGCTCAAGATGAGAAACTACACTTCCCATCATCCCCCTAGCCAAGAAGGCTAGGAATGCTGGAGGCAGGGGTTAGCAATGTCCTATTTCTTCAGCCCATCTGGGTTTCATGTAATGCCAGACAGGGTAATGACCTCGGAAGACCAGGGGAAATGATGCTGTCTAGGAAACAGTCAGATAAAAGGAAACATGGCCCAGAGCTGCATAATGGACGGAGAAAGAAGCTCAGAAGGGAAACATCTTCAGTCAACCCTCTGAGCTAGACCAGGCAGGAGTCACAACCAGATGAGCAAGCTACATTAGCAGAATCTTGCCAATCTGAAAATACAAATCACACCCCCACCCTTTACAGCTTGAAAAACTAGGGAGGGTCCCTTTTGAGACTCTCCATCCGTTATGCAGCCGAGGGCTAAGCTGTCTCTTATCCGACTGTTTCCTAAAGCTACATGAATCGAATCTTGTAAGTCTGAAAGTACAAATCTCTTGCTGCCTCTTGTATAGCTTGAAAAACTAGGGAGGGTTTCTTCTGAGCCTTCTCCCGTTATAAAGCTGTGTGCTAAGCTATCTCTTATCTGTCAATTCCTCCGGCAGCATCTCCCAAGGTCATTCACATACACCATTACACCTTCTCAAATTCTCCATCCAAATGTGGGCCAGAGGTGAAGGAGATTTCACTAAATTTCTCCAGGAAATTTATTTATTTATTAGTTACTTTTTTTTAAACCACCCTTCTCCCACACGTGCAAACACACCTTCCTTCACCATCTTCCCCAAAATACGGGTGATTTCAAGCATGACAGCTGTTCCGCTGCTAGGGTCAATGGCTCCGTGAACCCAACTGTCCCGGTGGTTCCCATACAGGACGTATCGATCTAGAAGAGGAGGAGGAGGAAACAACTAGTAGTTGTAGAGGAAACTACGAGAGAATTGTGGGAAGAACTTATAAATTTATATAACTCTGTTAGACATATTGTATAGGAGTCATATGTTAACTAACCCAGGTCTCCAAGAAAGTTACTGATTAACAGCCTCCGAAACCCTTTAAACTTACAGCAATCATAAGAATTAATTAAACACTTATTTCAAATTTAAAGACACACAAGCAACCAAAATTCAATTAACATGGTATAAACATAATTATAACGCTCAAAGTTCAAACAAAGAGACCCAATCCACATCCCTTGATTTAATCAACGGCTCCTCCAGGGTTGTTGGAATTCATTGTTGGAATGTATTTCTATGCAACAACTATAATAATATTCAGCCAGTAGATGGCAGTATTTACATATTTGGATCTGTGGTATATAGTATATGCTCTTTTGTTCTGAGTAGAGTTTCCTGTTACAGTTAAACAGTTCAGCAGTAAAGCACATGGTGACTGTTCTCTTTGCTTGCTCTGTGTGGTGCTTCATATAAACAGAATTTCTAACAGGAGTCAACACATATACACAAACACACCTACACCTCTCAAGTGTCACCCTAGAATCAATATGTGCACACTTCCACACCATCAACGACAAGCTCCCCTTATAAAACAGCCCGTTTGAACCTCATTTTCTCTGTCGCTACCCCCACAAGCAAACCTCCTTGTTTTTGGAAATAAATAAATCTCCTTTCCTCACAGCTGTTTGGACTTCGTTTTGATTTGTTCTTGTGTAACCCCGGCTTGAGCTGGAACTCCAAAATTATTCTTCTGACAGAACGTAGGACCAGAGGATTCGCCCAATAGAAAGGGCAACCAGCTCCTTATAAGTAAACGTGAATCCCCATCACAACCACCTCCACCAACATGCCCAATTCACACTTCAAATCTATCGGCAAATTGGTCAGATCATTTCTGAGAGCTTGCCAAGATCTTTCATTACTCAGTTAGGTAACATCATCAGTGCTAGCTCTGATCACATAGCACTGATGGTGTTACCTAGTTTGGTAATGAAATGTCTGCAAGCAAACCACCAAGCTCTGAGAGCAGCAAGGACCCCACAGTTCAACCTTCAGCTACACATCTTCTCTGCTTTCTTGCCTAGAAAACTGGAGGAACTTAAAACTTCTCTTCAAAAGGTCCAAAAGCAGACTTTTTTTTTTTGTTTGTTAAGAAAACTATTAGAAGGAGAACGTTTCTGCAGTTTAATCCAGGACAGCAAGATTTAATTGCCAGGAGTCAACACTGACTCAAAGCCACACGAACATAAACAAAAATGCAAGTTTTTGTTATCAAGGCGGTCCCTAGCATGTCATTAAACAAATCCCGTCTTTAAGACAAACTTTGTGCAGCAAGTCCTTGACTTACAGCGGTTCACTTAGTGACCATTCAAAGTTACAACGACACTGTAAAGAAAAGTGAGTTATGACTGTTTTTCACTCTTACGACCGTTGCCCAGCATCCCCCTGGTCACCTGATCATAATTCAGACGCTTGGCAACTGGTTCATATTTATGACGGTTGCAGTGTGATCCCATTTTGCGACCTTCTGACAAGCAAAATCAGTAGGGAAGCAGACTCACTTAACAACCGTGTTACTAGCCTAACCACTGCAGTGATTCACTTAACAACTGTTGCAAGAAATGGGGCATAAAATGGGGCAAAATTCACTTAACAACTGTCTCGTTTAGGAGCAGAAATTTGGGGCTCAATTGTGGCTGTAAATTGAGGATTATCTTTACTTGGTTCAGGAAAAGATTTACTTGGTTCAGGAAAAGATTTACAGCCTGAAGCAAATGAGGTTGAGAGAATAAAACCTGCAGGTTAAAGCCACTTCCAGGATCCAGAATATGGAAATGAGGAGGGGAGCGCAGGAAAGAGGAAGGGAGAGTAGCTCACCTGGTTCCACACTTCCTCGTATCACCCCCAGGACATTGGAAGATGGTTTGATCTCTCTCTGGTTGTAGACTTCCACCTGGACGTTGCTAGGATGCAAAGAAATCTGGCTTTGATCAATTGCAATGGGACACACGCAACTAATTTTTTTGGGGGGAAGTCCATCTCACCCTACCCATTCCAGCTTCTTGAGATACCCCCCATTTAAGTTCTCGTAGGTGTGACTACCTGGTGTTAGGAAAGCTCCCATTTCCTTGGAATCCGGGCCCAAGGTGGTAATCACAGCCCAGGGCCCCTTGCCAGCCAGCCCCTGCTTTGGGTCCGCCAAGGTTACTGCAAACCGAGATGGAAAGAAACCACAAAAGCTGGATTAATTCTCCAAGGAGAAAAATAACCAGAAGTCACAATGGGTCACTCTCTTTCTTACATCAAGTCTTAGAACATACAACATAGAATAAGAAGATTGAAAGGGACCTTGGAGATCTTCTAATCCAATCCCCTGTTATAATAATAACAACAACAACAACAACAACAACAACAACAACAATAATAATAATAATAATAATAATAATAATAATAATAATAATAATAATAATAATAATAATAGTAAAGTTGGAAAGGACCTTGGAGGTCATCTAATCCAACCCCCTGCCCAGGCAGGAAACCCTATACCATTTCGGACAAATGGCTGTCCAGTCTCTTCTTAAAAACCTCCAGTGTTGGAGCATTCACCGCTTCTGGAGGCAGGTTGTTCCAGTGGTTAATTGTCCTCACTGTCAGGAAGTTTCTCCTTAGTTCCAGGTTGCTTCTCTCCTTGATTAGTTTTCATCCGTTGCTTCTTGTCCTTCCCTCTGGTGCTTTGGAGAAGAGCTTGACTCCCTACTAATACTTCATGTGATTTTGATTCTATGCCTGTGTTTATACAACCAAGGATTGTATTAGCTGTTTTGGCTGCTGCTGCACACGGCTGGCTCTTGTTTAAGTGATGGTCCATTAGGACACCAAGGTCCCTCCCACCGTTACTGTTTTTGAGCCAGGTTTCATCTAATCTGTTCCTGTACATTTGTTTTTTCTTGCCTAAATGTAAAACCTTACTTAAGACATGTGGACTTCATCTCCCAGAATTCCCCAACCAGCCATGCTGGCTGGGGAATTCTGGGAGTTGAAGTCCACACATCTTAAAGTGGCCATGTTTGGAGATCCCTGATGTAACCCATCTGTGATCTGCTTATGAAGGGCTTCCATGTATTTGATTTGATACCCACCAGATCAGCTCCTTGGCATCCTCAAAGCCGATGGGTTGTATGGGGATTGTGGAAATCCCAGTGATCTGATCTTCTGGGATCCGGTAGGTGAAATCTGAATGTCAAAAGGAGAAAGTGGAACAGAAAATAAACGGGAGGAACATTGGGGGTGTTTGGGAACCCAGCAAGAACTGAGCTGCAGGAAAAGATTAAAGAACTGCACAGGAAGAAAGGCTGGGGGGGCAGTTGGGAAACAATGCCCCCCTTCCAATCCTAGTAGACCACAATTCCCCAACTGGCACAGCCAGTTGGAGAGGAATGCTGGGAAAAGTAGATAATATTTGGAAACAAATTTGTGGGCTTTCCTATCCCTGATTTAATATCTTTGCAGCCACCAAAATCTAAAAGTGATTTTTTGCAAGCTCAGTTGTGTCAGAGTCCCTTTAGTTTAGCAAGATTCATTGGGAAAGAAGGGATAAAGTGATTAGAATTCCAGCAGTTAACGCTGTTTTACATTCTACAATCAATATAGCCCAACATAATTCCAACTAGCAGTCAGAAGAGATGATGAAAAACTGGCAAAAAAACCTGGCTTGCCTTCAGAAGTTGTGGGTGCCCCATCACTGGAGGCTTTTAAGAAGAATTAGACAGCCATGTGTCTGAAATGGTATAGACTCTTCTGCTCGAGCAATGGGTTGGACTAAATGATCTCTATGGTCCCTTCCAACTATGTTATTATCTATTTATGTTATTCTAAGTCTTTTCAATGACCCCAAAAGAGCTTACAGGTGGCCCTTTACCAAACCATCTCCTGAATCCTAAACCACTCCAATATTATGCCTCAGCCTGTAACACAGGAGTGTCAAACTCAATTTCATTGAAGGCCACATCAGCACTGCGGTTGCCCTTGGGGGTGTGTGTGGCCAGGGTGGGTGCGGCCTACTGGGTGGGCGTGGATGGAGTGGGTATGGCCTATTGGGTGGGCATGGCCAGCTCTACATGGTTCGCGTCAAGGGTGCCTGTGGGGGCCTGGGCAGGAGTGGGACAGATCTGAGGGTCTCTGGCAGAAGGGGGTGGGACTGGGGCAAGCGCCAAGGCATGGTCCACTTCTTTATTCCTCACAAAGGGTGACACCTCCCCAACATGCACCCAGGGGACGGGGCCGACGCGGCAGGGGCTGGTTCCTCACTTTTTCCAGACGGCCTTGTGGAGCTAAGACTGAATGCGTTTCAGCATAGATGGTCACCACAAAATTGTACATTGGCTCCCGGCCGGCCTGGGCCAGGGCCAAGGCAGCGGGGGCCGTTCCCTCACTGTTTCCAGGATGACTTCACAGGCCACATGAAACCACTTCATGGACCACATCCGGCCCCCGGGCCTTGTGTTTGACATGTCTGCTGTAACAGGAAGAGAGGGTGCAAAGCCCACCATTTGGACCTCCAAAGAGACCTGTCAACTGTCCAGTTGGCAAATCCAGAAAAAGAACCTCCTGCGACATTATTTTACCAAGAGTATAAAACTTTACTGAATAAACAGAAGAAGCAAAACCAGCTCTGGATTTCCCATGCAAAAGCAAGCACACTTAATTCCCCCTTTCCCTACGGGCCACCCGCAGTCCAAAACGTCCACCAATCATGCCTGTTCGTTTCATTATGGGAACCAGCCAGTCATGCTGCGACATCTGCTCGGTGTGTCCTTGAGGTGGAAGCAATGTCTCACGAGAGCTGACATTCCCCCCACTCTTGGATTGCATTGCATTCCACCCGCCTCCCTTTTACTGTCAAGCTGCGAGCGAAGCAAAATGTAGGTGAAAGCGGGAGCCAGCCTTGACAAGGCCACCTCATGCCTCCTCTTACTTTTGGCAGGAAAATATGGTGTCAGGAGATCTCCGAACCCGGTTTTGAAAGAGCCTCTCTCTACGCCGGAGCGGGGCATGTACCACGAATAAGGATAGGTCTCCTTGGGCGAAGATTTCCCATCGTTGATGTCTGCAGGATCTGTGTACACCACCACACCAATGACACCAAATTTTGCCCCATTGATTGCCTGGAGGGAGAAGGGAAAAACCATCAAACAGGATTTAATTCCAGGAAGTTTTTACCATCGTTGGTGGATTTGTGACAAAGCAAAGATAGATAGATAGATAGATAGATAGATAGATAGATAGATAGATAGATAGATAGATGGATGGATGGATGGATGGATGGATGGATGGATGGATGGATGGATGGATGGATGGATGGATGGATGGATGGATGGACGGACAGATGATAGATAGATAGATAGATAGATAGATAGATAGATAGATAGATGGATGGATGGACGGACGGACGGACGGACGGACGGACGGACGGACGGACGGACAGACAGATGATAGATAGATAGATAGATAGATAGATAGATAGATAGATAGATAGATAGATAGATAGATAGATAGATAGATGGATGGACGGACAGATGATAGATAGATAGATAGATAGATAGATAGATAGATAGATAGATAGATAGATAGATAGATAGATAGATAGATGTAGGTAGGTAGGTAGGTAGGTAGGTAGGTAGGTAGGTGGATAGATACTTGGAAACCGCCTCTGGATTTTGCCCTTTTGAGGCAGAAAAAAAATGAAACTCTGACTTTGGGATTTGATATTTGAACAGTTTGTTGTTATAGAAAGGGTGAGTATTCACTAAGTATGCAAAAGTAAAAACTTGAGATATTATATTTATTCCACTGTGATAAAAAGTGTTGGAAGTAAATGCTTTTCCCCCCTTTTTCCCCTTTACCTCACATTACTCTCTTCCCCTTCCTGCTATCTTTATTTTCACTTATATTTTATACCTTAGTAAAGAGGTTTAATAAAAAAATACAATAATTAAAGAAATCTGGATTTAATTCCTTCCGCTGATGATGGTCCAACAGTGATGAATTTTCCTTTAAAAATATAAGACTTCAAGGGTTATCGCCAATTTTATATACAGTTTTTATTCAAACGTTTAAATAAGAAGATAAAAAAAACTAATATAAAGAAAAAAGTAAAAAAAAATCAGAGAGAAAACAGCATGCAAGAAAAGGAAAAAAGCTGAAGAAAAATAGAAAAGAAGGAAAAAAGATATTAAAAATTAAATATTAAAGATATTAAAGAGATATTAAAAAGTGACTTCCAATATTCTTTGCAGCAGTTATAAGTACAAATATATTTTTCTATAATCTATTCTATCTACTCATCAAAACCATAATTTCATTTTTTTCCACTTTTACACAAAAAAGTCCATCAGAGGCTTGTGCTCAGCAATAAATGTAGATGATGACTTTTCTCCAGTCAATTTATCCATCCAAGCAAAATCTGTCAACATCACCAACTGCATCTTCCCATCTCTGTGCATGCAATAATCTTGTTGCTGTGATCATATTTCGAAATAGTCTCCAGTGGCTTTTTTTCTGTTTATTCATTAACCTTATAGGAAAAGCTATCACCAATTTTGGTCAATCATTACCATTTATTAGAACCAAAATATTCCAAACATCCATCCATCCCATTTTTATTTCAATGATAGCCCAGGATAAAATACAACTAAGGAAAATTACAGCAATTTCAATAAATCTACTAATACTTATATGAGGTAAAAGGTAACTCAAAGTTAAGATTGCTAATATACTATAAAGTTAAAATAATAAAATATATAATATAGAACATAGATAATTATATAGATTATTATATAATATATACTATACTATTACATTACATTATATTTATTACATTATATTATACTATATTATATTATGTTATATTATATTATAGACTATTACATTATATTACATTACATTACATTTATTATATTATTATAGTATTGATTATTATATTGTATTGTATTGTATTGTATTGTATTGTATTGTATTGTATTGTATTATATTATATTATATTATATTATATTATATTATATTATATTATATTATATTATATTATATTATATTATATTATTATTATTATATTATATTATTATTATATTATAGTATATTATATTATATTATATTATATTATATTATATTATATTATTATATTATATTATATTATATTATATTATATTATATTATATTATATTATATTATATTATTATTGCCTGTTTTATTATAAATATAATATATATTAGATATTATATTGATAGATAAAATATGTATAATATCATTATATACAGTATAATTTTTTTTTTAAATGGGTAGAAAATATTCAGGGAGTCCAGACATCTTCAACAGTGTGTTACAAAATACTGTGGAACACAACCACACAGCCCCTCTGAACTCCAATGTCTTCCAGGCATGTGTGACTACAGTTCCCATCACTCTCAGCCAGGCTGAGAGTAACGGTGAGTTGCAAGCATCTTTGTGAGGCAGAGAGAAAGTGGTCCAAACGACTGACACACAAAACTGCCTTAACTCACTATCAGAACATGTTACCCATGTTAACACAACACGCACAAAAGTCAGTATCAAGACCTATGTCACATGAGGCTCAATTAAAGTGGTTAACCATGATTCCAGGGCTTTTTTGTATCTGTAGCCATCATGTCTTGGGAAAACCTGGCTTATGGGGGTTAGTTTATTGATCGTTGGACTATACAATTTCCCCAGTGGGTTAACTTAACCAATTTGGTGCTTGCAATGGTGGCGACTATCTGTAGCTCAGGGGGAGGATGGGGGTGGAGGTTCGTTCTCTGAGCTTGTGGGGTTGGTTTTCGGACGTTTCGTTACCAGGCTAGGCAACATCTTCAGTGGATTATAGGGGACGCCATTGTTGGTGTTCTTCGGTTTATAAGGGCTTTGGGTGGTCAGTAAGTGAATATGTTATTTAGTCTGGTAACGAAACGTTCGGAAACAAACCCACGAGCTTGGTGAACCTTCAATTTGATGTTTCTCAACCTTGACCACTTTAAGATGGGTGGACTTCAACTCCCAGAATTCCCTAGCCAGCCATGCTGGCTAGGGAATTCTGGGAATTGAAGTCCACCCATCTTAAAGTGGTCCAGGTCCATCTTAAAGTGGACCATCTTAAAGTGGTCCACCCATCTTAAAGTGGTCCACCCATCTTAAAGTGGTCCAGGTTGAAGTCCACCCATCTTAAAGTGGTCCGGGAAATACTGATTTACCCTTTAAATAGATGAGCTTAGTTTTTGAACTACTGATCCTGAACATTCAAGGCCATCCTACAAAAAAGGAAAACTTTTTCCCTACGGTGCAAGGTTACCTTGGCAACTCTGCCGGCTCCTCCATAGCGAGTGATGGCAATTGTGCCGTTGAGGCTGATGCTTTGATTGTGAAGGAATTCATAATCACTCATTTTTCCTTGGTTGGCATAGACCAGTTTGCCCTGGAAGAAAATCAAACGCCATGGAGAGGTATGAATGCCATGTTATTATTAATGTTGAGACTCTAGAAAGAGTGCAGAGAGAAGCAACAAAGATGATCAGGGGACTGGTGGCTAAAACATACAAAGAACAGTTGCTGGAACTGGGGATGTCTAGTTTAATGAAGAGAAGGACGAGGGGGGACATGATAGCAGTGTTCCAATATATCAGGGGCTGCCACAAAGAAGAGGGAGTCAAGCTATTCTCCAAGGCGCCTGAAGGCAGGACAAGAAGCAACGGATGGAAACTAACCAAGGAGAGAAGCAACCTAGAACTAAGGAGAAACTTCCTGACAGTTAGAACAATTAACCAGTGGAACAACCTGCCTCCAGAAGCGGTGAATGCTCCAACACTGGAAGTTTTTAAGAAAAGACTGGACAACTATTTGTCTGAAATGGTATAGGGCAGACATGTCAAACTCGCAACATCATGTGACATTGTGCAACGTATCGGACCTTTTTCCCCATTGCTGGCAATGAGGTGGGCACGATTCTTTCATGATGCATCTGGCCCGTGGGCCGGCAATTTGACACCCCTGGTATAGGGTTTCCTGCCTAAGCAGGAGGTTGGACTAGAAGATCTCCAAGGTCCCTTCCAACTCTGTCATTCTATATTCTATTCTATTCTATTCTATTCTATTCTATTCTATTCTATTCTATTCTATTCTATTCTATTCTGTTCTGTTCTGTTCTGTTCTGTTCTGTTCTCTGTTCTGTTAATTTCATTTCATTTCTATTCTTTTCTATTCTATTCTTTGACATTATGCTGATATTAATGAACTAATACATGTAGTCCTCAACCTACGACCACAATTGCGCCCAAAATTTCTGTTACTAAGCGAGACAGATATTGAGTTTTTCTCCATTTTACGATCTTGCTTGACACCGTTGTTAAGTGAATCACTGCAGTTGTTAGGTTAACAACATGGTTGTTGAGTGAATCTGGCTTCTCCCTTTGACTTTGTTTGTCAGAAGATCGCAAAAGGAGATCACGTGACCTTGGGACACAGCAATGATCATAAGTATGAACCAGTTGCCAAGTGTCAGAATTTGGATCACGTGACCTTGGGGATGCCGCAACGTTCATAAGTGTGAAAAACGTTCATGTCACTTTTTTCCCCGCGCCGTTGTAACTTTGAATGGTCACTAAATGAATTGTTGTAAGTCGAGGACTTCCTGTACTCTGATCTGTCCAAGAAGCAAAAACCATTGGGCTGCAAAGTTAAGGAAAACATCCAAGGTTTCTTGTGTTAAAAGGAAAAATAAAAGAAGAAGAAGAAAGACAATCAATCAAA
>NW_015389964.1:0-49731 GCF_001527695.2 Protobothrops mucrosquamatus
CGCGGAGAAGCCCGGGGCTCCGGAGGAGTTCTCACCTACATCGTCCACAAGGGACGACTCGGGAACTCAACTCCTACCTCGGGCAGCTCACCTATCCCCTTATGCCCAGGGGAAGGGTATCAAGCCATTTGACAGCTGATGCAGGCTGTCAAAACGGCTTTTACGCTGAAACAGGCGGGAGCAGCAAACAGCTGCGTCCAGCGAAGTCGCCTGCCACCGGAAGTCCCAGGAATCTTTCTTATACTTACAGAGGAAGGAGAGCAATATGAAATGTTAACTTTCTCTGTCTGTCATGGTGGCCATAACAATTGCTTCTCTGAATTACTATTTACTTTTCAAAGGAAGGCATTCACATTCACTCAATTTATTTGACACTGAAGAAATATAGCCATTTAAAAAAGGTCTATGCTGATCCTCTAGGAAGACTTACAGCATTCAAAAACGTTCAGATGCAGATCATGATCTTGGAATGACTTTATTGTGATTGCTATGTTATAATATTCTTGCAAATCCTCTAGTTCTTAACTTTCTAGAATAGTTTGAGGGCCATCTATCACCATATGGTCCTTAACTCAACAGTTTCACTAGGAGATGTATTGAAGGTTTGGCATCAGTTATTAGCTGGGAGCTCATGCATTTTGCCCACACCATTATTCTAACAGGAAAAAAAAACTTTTCTGTCAAAGAAGACTATATAAAACTAGCTTAGCACAGTTTTTGGCATGCTATGGTCATTTATCTGGTTTTTTTCCCCATTAAAAGAACAAACTACTTCAGAAAAATGAAATGGGTTTGCATGAAATACAGTGAAAAACTTAAGCAAAGGAAAGTAGAGTAAGGCCAAGTTGATATGCTGCCTGATGTAAAAGACAAAACTGAGTCCATTATTTGACCTACAGAAGGTCGGCTGCAAGTGAATCTCTCTTTAATATTAATGATGGGTCAAAATTCTCCCCAAAGGACAGGGTGCTAAATGATGTGGCTTACGGCACTTTCTAAAAACATACATCATTCATCAGAAAGGATCAGCTGGGAGACTTTCTTCTCCATCTCTGCCCTCTCCATATAGAGCAGTGGTGGCGAACCTATGGCACGGGTGCCAGAGGCGGCACTCAGAGCCCTCTCTGTGGGCACGCGTGCTGTTGCCCCAGTCCTAGGCCTTCAGCTAGGTTTTATAAAACCTTTTCGCTTTAGGCTTCTGCCGCCATGTGCAAAAAAAAAAAGGTTCAATCAATCAGTCAATTTCAACTTCTTGCGGGGAAGAAAAAGATCTTGCAAAGTTGGAATTGATTGATTGAACTTTTTAGTCCCACCCAGTTTGCCATTACCACCGCAGCCACGCCCACCCAATGGGCCACACCCACCCAATTGGCCACACCCACCCAATGGCCACACCCACCCAGCACCCGACGATGCATAAGTGGGTTTTGGGTTGCAGTTTGGGGACTCGGTCTCTAAAAGGTTCGCCATCACTGATATAGAGCAATCTCCCAATACAGCTAGCCCTGGACTTACAACCACAATGGACCCCAAAATTTATGTGGCTAAACGAGACAGTTGTTAAATGAGTTTTACCCAATTTTAAACCTTCCTTGCCACAGTTGTTAAATGAATCCCTGCAGTTGTGAAGTTAGTCACATGGTTGTTAAGTGAATCAGGCTTCCTTATAATAATAATAATGATAAAGGTGGAAGGGACCTTGGAGGTCATCTAGTCCAACCTCCTGCTCAGGCAGGAAATCCTATACCATTTCGGACAAATGGCTGTCCAGTTTCTTCTTAAAAACTTCCAGTGTTGGAGCATTCACCGCTTCTGGAGGCAGTGTCAGAAGGTCGTAAAAGGGGATCACAGCATCCTGGTTCACAGCAACCGTCCTAAATATAGTTGCCATGCATCTGAATCTTGATCACGTGACTGTGGGGATGCTGCAGTGGTCATAAGTGTGAAAAACAGTCATTTTTTTCAGTGCCGTTTGTATGGTCACTAAATGAACTGTTGTAAGTCAAGGACTACCTGTACTCTGCCTAATTCTTCCAGGATCGGTATGGCATTTTTTACTTTCTCCTGATCTATGTCTTGCACGTTCAGGGGCCTCTTTTGATATGCTTACCATGTAAATAGATCCTGAATTCAAATACATGCAAATAGATTAAGAATCAAGGCCATGTTTTCCATTTTTTAAAAATTTGATTTCTGTTAGATGATTTTACTGTAATATTTAGACAGAGTGAATGTTGTGACTTTATGGAGAGGGAACTAACATTAATGGGGCTATATGGCTGTTACTCACTTGTACTGGAGTTCTTTGCATTTGACTGTTTGCTTAATGATGTTTCTAATTAATGATGTTTTTCTGAGGCAACGGCCTCAGAAAAGTACTTTACAGTTTGTAAAGCACTTCCAACAGTGGTAAAACATTGCACCACCATCACCTGTGTTCATATGATCATGATCTGGATACTTAGCATCCTGTTTGTACCATTTACAATCTTCTCTCCTGTCTTCCCAAGGAAAATGAAGCCAATGGAAAAGTCAGCAGGGAAGGTTGCAAGCTGCTGCTTCCTGCCAAGAGGACTTCCTCTAATCTCTGAGGCTGGCAAAAATAGCTCCCTCCTGAAGGGTATCAGCTCCATGCCTACTTGGATTTCAGGAAGCCAAGTAGGCCGCAGAAAGCTGAAATCCTTCAGGAAGCAGCTCTTTTGTTCTGGTTGAAAGAACTGCCTGACAAAGGATTTCAGCTCTGTGTCTGCTTAGGTTTTGGCAAGGAGGATATTGCGCTTCTGAGCAGAGAGGCAGCACAGTAAAGTAAGGAGTGCAAGGTGCCTTGGGGTGGGGAGCTTTGGCACAGACCCCACACAGGACTCTCTTTGTTCAGGAACTAAACATCCTGCTTGGATTTCAGCAGGACTTTCAGCTCCTGAGCAGGGACAGATTCACATATGGCCTGCATCAGGCTTTCCAAGTTCTCCCCCATCTATTCTGAGGCACCCTGCACTCTTTACATAAGGCTCCTTCTGCTTAACAACCTGGAGATTGCTTAACAACTGCAACTGGGAGTGCTGAAGTTATGGTTGTTGAGTGAAGCAGTCAAGGGATATCTCACTTAATTACTGCTTCATTAAATGACCAAATTGTGATCTGAACTGCCTTATTGAACATCTACCATTGGAAGAAACATATAGTAGACACATGTCAAGTAGGTAAGTGGAATAGTTCAGATTAAAAAAATTGTCAATAGAACCGATAGCAAAACAGTATTATTATGATTGGAATTATGTGTGGGACTATGAGAGACCACTTACACGTTTCTTCTTGAATTCATATGCTGTCTCCCAGTTTAGATGTTTGCAAATAAACTTTCCTTCCTCCTATTTTCCCCACAACAACAATCTTGTGAGGTGACTTTGGCTAAGAGTCAATGACTGGCCCAAAGTCACCCAGCTGGCTTTCATAGCTAAGACAGGACTAGAACTCATGGTCTCACACTTTTCAGCCTAGTGCAGTGATGGCGAACTTTTTAGAGACCAAGTGCCCAAACTGCAACCCAAAAATCACTTATGTATCGTTGGGTGCTGGGTGGGCGTGGCCCATTGGGTGGGTGTGGCCCATTGGGTGGGCATGGCTGCAGTGGTAACGGCAGACTGGGTGGGACTAAAAAGTTCAATCAATCAATTCCAACTTTGCGAGATCTTTTTTTTTTCCCGCGGGAAGTTGAAATTGATTGATTGAATCTTTTTTTTTTTTTTTTGCACACGGCAGTGGAGGCCTAAAGCGAAAAGGTTTTATAAAACCCAGCTGAAGGCCTAGGACTGGGGTGACAGTGCGCGTGCCCACAGAAAGGGCTCTGCGTGCCACCTGTGGCACGCGTGCTATAGGTTTGCCACCACGGGCCTAGTGCTTTAACCACTAGACCAAACTGGCTAATATAAGTGAATTACATAACCTTTGCTTATAAGATACAGTCAGAATGCAACTGTATTTTCCATTTTTAAAAAATTATACTTAAGAGTCTTCATTTGAGGAAGGAAGGAAGGAAATATGTAAGTGATTTTCATGTATCTTTTCAACAGATAATTACATTCTTATTGTCCCTCTTTCCTCTTAAATTTTTGACAAATCATCTTTCTCCCTGGTTTAATTGACATGTTTCTTCAAATCCATAAATCATATTTTTTACTATTTCAGCAAGACGTCCATGTAAGATTTCCAGTCTTTCATAAAAGTTTTTGTTTGTTCTGTGATCAAACAGATCAGTTTCACTATTTCTGCACTATTTCAGTTTCACTATTAAGTTCTGACATTTTGATAAGCAATTGTGTTTTCCCATAATTAAAGTTGACTGATAATGTTGAAAAACTAAGTAGGATGAACTCTTCAATTTAAGCTGGGTCAGAGAACAGGTACCATAATAACCTTGTGTACTTTTTTCAAGGTTATTTGCTTATTCCTCTATATTCAGAGACTTTAGTCAGATCTTTAAAGCATCCATGCGTTTTCCCAGGTTCATATGACTGCTGTACGGCTGCTTGAAAGAGCAGCAGACAGGGCTTATTCATGCTCCAGTGTCTTCCAAAGCACCTTTGTAATGAATCTCAGTACTATATAGGCTTAGTATCTTATTTATGTGAAAAAAGAACCTAAGAAAAATTATAAGATGAATGTTTGAATCAAGATATTTATATTTCATAAAATATGACCGAATGTGGCAATTCCACTGTAAACCCTAATAATGAAGAACTGCAAGATATCAAGCAATCTTCACAAATTCAGGAATATTTGCTAGGGTGTAATGGTATGTGGGAAGGACCTTGGGAGACTGGCAAAAAGATGCTGCTTAAGTAACAGTTGGATAAGGTAGCCTAGCCAACAGCTGCATAGTGGATGAAGTGAGAGGTTCAGGAGGGACTCTTCCTAAATTATAAGGCTGTAAAGGTGACAGTAGGAGAATTGTATTTTCAGACTTGCAAGATTCTGTTAATGCAGTTTTACAATAAAGTAAAAGTAGTTTACATGACCATGTTTCCTACCTGGTTTACCTTGTAAGGCTGACATAGAGCTATGTGAAGTCTCAAAGGAATGTTTCACTTCAGTGAAGTTCAGAGCAAAGCACTTCAAAGTTGCTTTGTGAAGCAACCTGATTCTTCCATGATTATGTGATTGTTCTTTCCTTGGAGCTCCTCTCAGACTTCTTTTGAAGAACTTGGGAGAAGGTGGAGAGGAACCTTTTTCTATAGCATTAGCTGATCTGATTTCAGGCTTTGGTGAATGCCATGAGATTGCCCACAGTTTGAGTCAAAGACGGCCACCTGAAACCTTCTCTGGACTACTAGCTGAAGGTTTTCTGGGTTGGGTTGCTCCGACAATGTGCCATGGATAATCCTAAAACCATGTAGTCCAAGAGGTTAGAGCTGCAGTAGAAGGCTAAGAGGAGTCTTCTCCTACACCCTAAATGTTTGATTGAAGTGAGTTATGTCTCCTGCATGGGAGAATCATTTCTTCAAAACCAATCAGTGCCATTTCCTACAGGACTTATTTTGTAGAAAGGTGTTCCTTTAAACAATTCTAGTGTTCATTTAGAATCAAATTGCACATTTAACTGCTCTTTATTGCTTTAAAATGGCAGCATTAATTGTCTGCAATAATTATGACTAAACCACTTCAATGGGTTATGCGTGCCATATCTCATTGCAAGCATTATGTGGTCGGTCCTGGTTGTAGAATCATTAATTAATTAAATAATCTCATCTGCTTGTAAAAGCTGTAATGAAATCAGATTGGACCCTCCAAAAGTATTTTTTTTATAATTAGCAAAATTGTTTTAATAACACTTTATACTTGGGTTTCATCCTCAGTAAATCCTACATTTTTTTGGGAGTAGTGCTTTATTATTTGGACTACCAAACAACATACAGATAAATTAGCCCATACAACCGATCTACTAACAGAAGTTTACTGCTGAAGTTCAGTTCTCTGTTTTCATGCCAAGATTTTGTCTATTCAACCCAGTAATACTTGCAGATAAGTATGTTTCAATGGAGCATAATGTATTAGGATTAAGTGCCTGGAAATTAATGTAAAATTTTAAGATGGAATGCCCTAAAGCACAACTGCGTATAAATTATTATAACTATAATGCCTTTAGATGCCTTTATTTTTTATTACTAGAAAATGAATTTGTTCTAGTTACTAGCACTACTAATCATAATGCTTCTATTAATATTTATAACTGTTCTTTTCCCTAATAGACTGAATAATTAGAAATATTTGGAACATATACTTTTTATTGCAAATAGCAGAGATTGGTACCTTCTGTCTTAATTCAATTTCTTCAACTGAAAGCATATGTGTGTGTGTGTGTGTGTGTGTGTGTGTGTTCCTGATTATCTTAAAAACTCGAATCCCAGGTGTATTCATATTAAAACTATAACAAACTCACTGAACTCCAGGATAAATAAAAACAAACTGTTTAATACTTAGCTTTCATCAGCCCTCTGCTGACATCATCAGAGTAAAAGCCGGTGGTTGGAAGACCTGCTTATATGGCCAGCTGTTTTAGCAATATGGTCATAGACCGTGTGACCGGTCTACCCGCCTCTTGCTCTCCCCCAGTCAGCTGTGTTGCTCCTAATTGTGCTGCACTCGTCTGCATCTGCTTGACTCTTGGCGTTTTCCCTCCCCCGCCTGCTCTGCTTGCCCATTCTGCTGCATGCAGTTGCTCAGAGTCATTGCTGGATCACCCCTTTTGCCGTCCTGTCTGGTAGCCTCAGTAAGTTGTCGCGTGGTCCCGTCTGAGGGTGCTTCCTCCATCATATGTCTTGTCCTGGTCACGCTGGCCCCTCGTCTCTCTCCCGATCCTGCAATGGGCTGTGCTGGTATCCCCATCCCTCCATTCATTGGGGTCTCATACCGCTCTATGAGTGGGCGTCCCCGATCTCTCCTGTCTCCACTCGCCCCAAATGTAAGTGACACTCTTTGCACTCTCCCGTTCTGCCACGTGCGGCTACTCAGAGTCATTACTGGATCGCCCCCTCTGCCATCTTGTCCGGTGGCCTTGATGAGTTGTTGCGTAGTCCCATCAGGAGGTGTTTCCTGCATTATGTGTCTTGTCCTGATCATGCTGGCCCATCGTCTCTCCCCTGATCCTGCAATGGGTGAGCGTCCTGGACCTCTCCTGTCTTCATCCGTCCTGTGTGTAGATGGTACTCTTTGAGCTTGCTCATTCTGCCATGTGCGACTACTCAGAATCATTGCTGGATCATCCCTTTTGCCGTCCCATTCGGTAGCCTTGGTAAGTTGTCATGTGGTCTTTCCTGGCGGTGTTTCCTCCATCATATGTCTCATCCTGATTGTACTGGCCCGTTGTCTCTCCCCTGATTCTGCAATGGACCATGTCAGTACCTCCATACCTCTATTCACTGGGGTTTCATGCCATTCTATAGGTGAGCATCTTGGACCTCCCCTGTCTTCATTTGTCCTGTATGTGGGTGGTACTCTTTGTGCTCGTGATTCCTGGCATTGTTGTTCATGCTTTCTCAGCGTTTGGTAGGCTGGTAATAGTTCTACATGTCGGTTAACTGAATGTTGGCCTGATAACCAGGCCTCTTTAAATAAATGGCCACCTTTCATAGAGTCCTGGGCGATGACCTCCACGCCCGCAAAATTGAAAATGTGGTTGCTGTCAGCCATATGTGCCCACATATGGGAATGCTGTTCATGCCATTCTGCAATCATCGGGGTGCTCCTCAGTTTTTGTCGCCTCTCTGGGGCGACTTTAGAACCATTTTAGGGTCAAAACCAGCTGGGGGGGTGCGGAGCTCCGCAATCCAGCAGCCGTGTCATTAGGATGCAAGACTGGAAGTCAATGCTGCTAGCATTCTGATGAGCTGCAAGTGTGAATACCCTTTGAACTTGGGATGCTGAGGAACAACAAATCTGGGTGTGGTCATGCCAACTGATGTTTCACTTTAGAATTCAGGCTCATCTCCCTCTGAGATTCTATGTTGATGTTAAACAATGCAGGGGTCCATGTTGAGTTGCTTGTAATATGTGAATATGATGGCTAAACAAAGAAAAATTGCTCTTAGTTAAAGAATAGTACAGAACAGAACAACAGAACAGAACAGAATAGAAAAACAGAGTTAGAAGGGACTTTGGAGGTCTTCTAGTCCAACTCCTTGCTCAGGCAGGAAATGCTATACCATTTCAGACAAATGGTTGTCCAGTCTGTTCTTAAAAATTTCCATTTACAACTTCTAGAGGTAAGTTGTTTCACTGATTAATTGTTCTGTCAGGAAATTTCTCCTTAGTTCTAGGTTGCTTCTCCCCTTGATTAGTTTCCAAGTTGCTTCTTGTCCTGCCTTCAAGTGCTTTGGAGAATAGCTTGACTCCCTCTTTTTTGTGGCAGCCCCTGAGATATTGGAATGCTGCTCTCATGTCCCCCCTCGTCCTTCTCTTCATTAAACTAGACATACCCAATTCCAGCAACCGTTCCTTATATGTTTTAGTCTCCAGTCCCCTAATCATCTTTGTTGCTCTTCATTGTTCATTGGCCTCGAAAAAAATAGCAGGTTGGATATTCCATGATTTTATTACATTTTGAATTTTCAGAAATAGCTTATTCTTGTAATTCCTTGGATTAAATAAAGATTCAAAAAGGATGCAAAACATCTAAAAAAATTTAAAGCAGAGTGCAGGGTAGTCTTTGACTTACAACCCTTCATTGAGCAACTTTTCAAAGTTACATCAGTATTGAAAAAAGTGACTTACAAATGCCCCTAACCTTTACAACCTTCCTACAACTCCATGGTCACATGATCAAAATTTGGGCATTTGGCAACCAACATATATTTACAAAGTTTGCAGCAGGGTCATGTGATCATCATTTACTACCTTCCCAGGGACTTCCGACAAGGTAAGTCAATGGTAGAAGACAGATTTGTTTAATAACCCCCACGATTCTCTTACAGCTTCAGTGGTTCACTTAAGAACCATGGCAAAAAAAATAATAATCATAAAATCGGGGACGAGTCACTTAAAAACCGCTTTGCTTAGCAACAGAAATTCTGGTTCCATTTGTGATTATAAGTCAAGGACTACCTGTTTTTTGATTTGGGAAAAAATCTTTAAGACATAATAAAGTTAATTAATGAGCCGTTGCACAGTGTCTTTTATTCTTAGAGTGATATAAATGAAATATGACCTTCTTTTATGAGGGCATATAACAGGTGACACTAGGGAGCCATGGCTGCATCATCCAATGGAATGCTTCTTTTTATGAAATAAATTGCAGCCATTAAATGCTGGCAATTTAATTGAACAATAGTCCATGCCACTTTCCTAATGAAGGCTCTATATTCCATTTCCCCCCCTCTTCTGGGATTTTCAACTGGTAGTGCAGCATGGACAGTTCTGACAGAAAAAATGACATGTAATAAAAGAACTGAGTAGCCCTTTCCTAACTCCTCTGTTCCAGTTGGCAGACTTTTCCCCTTCCAGCTTAATTTTATAATAAGAGGAAACGTCCCTGCGTAATACATTGCTTGACTTCCAGTTACAAGGATTATCTTCTGCCAATAGTTAATTCTTCTTTCTCATATAACTCTCATTTTGCTTTTCTGCAGAGTACACCCTGATCAACGAAAACTGTCCAGGTGCTGAATGGAATATCATGTGTCGGGAGTGCTGTGAATATGATCAGATCAAATGTGTGTGTCCTGGACAGAAAGAAGTAGTGGGATATACTATTCCTTGTTGTAGGAATGAGGACAATGAGTGTGACTCCTGCCTAATTCACCCAGGTAAGTTGATTTACTGTGCTGTTTTGATGCGTCCACCTGTATTCTTTTATTTGCTGTATCTGTTTAATTTACATGCAGTAAATATGCTTGTAGCTAGGTGGAGCATGCAGCCTGTTTTGCCTGCCAGATTTTGATGATTAATAGTTTTTCCTCCTTAGAGATGGATAGATGCCAATACAAATGCTCACTGTGATGAAAGTTAATGCATATTGTTGCCAGCTTTTTCCTTTCTCTCGTGATAGAAACTCACATTTCAGGATTTTACCATGGATGCTTGGAAGCTCTCCAAAAAGTAAAGTCACCTTTGGCTTCAGTACTACATGGAGATTATACTTCAGTCTCCAAGGTCTAGTTTGCACACTACCTTCTTTTTAAAAAGATAAGAATTATTATTGATCTCAAACTCAGCTGAGGAAAGCTTTTAAAATTGAAGTAAAGGATATGAAGAAGCAGTTTGTGAGACTGCAAAGAATATACATCGATTAGGATTCTGCCTGATTTGAAACTTATTAAGAGGATGTGCTTCAGGCCATATGGGATTGTCAGTGCAAGATCTCATTAAAACAGCCTTGTCCTCTTTTATATTTTCCAAATGAGCTTAAATAAGTTAAAGCTGCTGTAAGCTTTAATGCTGAGGCATTAAAACAGCTGCATCTTTAATGCGACATATTAGCTCGTATTGTTTCCAGCTCTTGCAGAAGCAACTGGCTTAAAGAAGTGCTACATTTTCATTTCTATGTGCTCCAAAGCACCACTTCTAAATAGTTTTTGAATGATATTCAGCCCTCCTTTTTATTATGTTGAATAACAAATTTATGTTGAAATTTGCAAATGACTATGAATAGTCATTTGCAAATGTGTAAAATATATTCTGAACTCATGTTCATAAATGTTTGGGCAGAAATTAGTACTGAATCCTATCTAACCTTTGGGCCATCATTGGGGCATTACTGAAAATAAAATTCTAGTTGAGGTTGATCTGACGATGTAAGGAAATATAGGATGTTCAGGAAGTAAATTTCCCTTAAACAAGAGGATTCTCAGGAAAAGGAGGGAGAGATCAATAGGAGAAAGTCTGGATGCTATAGCTATAGACATCTGTGAGTAATGGGAAGAGAGGCCAGGTGAAGAAACATACATTATGGCATCATAACACAAACCCCATGACTTTAGTATGTGCATCTTACGTTAGAGCAGGGCTTTTCAACCTTTTCACTCATTGTACCATTTTTAGGATATGGCAACATCCGAGTACCACTAGTCGCCTAGTAAGGTGTCAAAAACTTGATGACCCCCCCCCCAAAAAAGGAAAAAAGTGATAAAGTACAGGTAGTCCTCGACTTACAACAGTTCGCTTAGTGACTTTTGAAGTTACAATGGCACTGAAAAAAGTGCCCCCCCAAGCCACAGCCGAGCAAGACACCTGCCTGCCCACCTGGCAGCGCTTTTCCTCCTGTCCAAAGTTTTCATTGTTGTGAGCATTTCTGTTGAGGATTGGCAGCAGGGGTGGGGTGGGGTGGTGTTTGGTTTTTATTCCCTCTGCCTGCTGGGTGGTTGCAGCAGGTTTTGGTCACTTCACATGATCCTGGGACATTGTGACCATCATAAATATGAATCAGTTGCCAAGCATCTGAATGTAAATCACAAGACCCTGGAGATGCTGCAACATTCCAGCTGATCGGCGCTCCTTCTGGGCTCAGCAGAAGCACCAGGATCAGCGCCAAGCTCCAGCTGGAGCCTGGCACTGATCCTGGCACTTCCACTGAACCCTGACAGCCCCAAAGGAGCGCCGATCAGCTGGAAAGCGGCACTGATCCTGGCGCTTCCACTGAGCCCTGACAGCCTTGCAGCTCCAGCCGTCTCTTGCTCAGGCTTGTGCGGTGCTGCCACCAGTTCAGCTCATTCCCCTCCCCCGCTAACACTTTTCTAGGATGGTTGGTACCACCTGCTGGGTGCCAATGTACCACAGGTGGTACCCGTACCACTGGTTGAAAAGCCCTGCGTTAGAGTATAAATATGAAAGATGGTGGTTGTGTTGTCGTGTCATCATGTCATCGCTTTTTCAGTCATTGTAGACTACAGGAAAATTCTTGTTTGTAATTTTTGTATCCAGCCCTCATAATGGTATTTATATTCTCTCTCTTTATGTTTGGGTGTGTTTGGCTTAGATGAGTGTTTTGCTTGAAAGGACTTTCCCAAGCCACATTTTATACAGCCAAAGTAAAAATATTGGCTGCATGGGCTATATAGTTTTCAGCTACCTATCCGAGAAACCCCAATGTAAGCATACATAATTAAAGAGTTTTCTTCTTCTTTCAGGTTGTATGATTTTTGAGAATTGTAAGTCCTGTCGCAATGGGTCTTGGGGAGGATCACTAGACAACTTCTACATCAAAGGCATTTATTGTGCAGAATGCCGAGCAGGGTGGTATGGAGGCGATTGCATGAGTAAGTATTGGTCAGAGATGTACTTCACCATGCGTGTTCATGCTTTTGGCTGGGAAAGAAAAAAAAAAGTCTCCTTGTAGCTCATCCAGCAATGAGCTGCTAATGTCGAAGCAAAGACCAATTCCTAATCCTTTTCATGACCATTGACACTCAGTTTGAAAATGTAAGACAATATAACCAAAGACATTTTTTTTTAGAGGTCGGGAAATGATCTCATACTGAGCTTCTGGGGCTTTATAGGCCAAAGGTATTTCTCCAATTCCTTTCCCAGTGTCCTATTCTATTTCCCAGAGCTCTAAGGACTCCCAAATGTAGATGGTTATGGACAATGTTTTGTTTTCTATAACCCTTTGCTGCCATCTAATGGCTATCCAAATCTGCACAGCACAGATCTGGTATCCTGGGTTCTAGCCGGAGTGCAAAGTATTCTGCAGAACGCAGCCATTACCAGAAAGAAGGAGGGAGGGAGTTGAAGGAGGCTTTCTTGGCTATCCTACAGTTTGTAGGAGGCAGTTTATAGATCTCTGGTTGATCAGGAAAATGGAAAGTAGAGCACTGTCAGCAGATGAATGTTCTGCCACTCCTTGAAGACTACAGGTGAATAAAAGCTTCTATCGACAACCCACTTACAGGTAACTGTAACATTATTACAGTTATATACCATTATCCCTGATTTTTAATTTTTACTGCAATATTTTTCCTGATCGAAATAGGTCCTTATGCCTAATCTGAATATTTTTGGGTGGGGAGGGAGAGGTGCTTCCTTAGCAAAAGATAATTTTGTTGTTGTTGTTGTTCATATGTGGATAGAATCATATATATGATGGGCAATCAGCAGGAATAGTTAACTGAAGAAAATGTAAGGAGAATATTCATTGTTGGGTTTGTGGATAATATATATATATACCTTATATCTGCATTTGCATAAAATTAGACCTTGTGGACTGAATGACCAAAGAAAAATATGTTAGTTGAGGAGCACAATCCTTTGCCCATGTCAAGGCCTGGAAATCCTTCTCTTTCTGTTTATTCGCTGCCTTGATCGTCGTACCAAGGTCCATCCTGTAAGTGGCGCACATGAGATTTGCCAGTACAAATAAAAATATAACCAGATTCTTGGGGAGGGGGGAGAATAATTTCTTAAGATTGCTTGGTATAGATTAATGAGAAATCATTGCACATGCAAAGACTAGTAGGGACAATATGCAAAATTTCATCACTGCAGCATTTTAAATGTTCTGCCTTTGAATATGGATGCAATACTGAGAGAATGAAATTAGTTCTGATTTAAAAAACAAACAAACCTGCATTGAATTGTGAGTTTTGGAAATATGTTGATCTAAGAGTAGATTGAATATAAATACCTGTGATTCTTTCATTGCAAACCTATATTGTAAAACACATCATTTCTTTAAAAATATGGTTCCCTTTTCGCTACCAGGAAAGGCACTACAGGGATAGTCCCATACAGAATTGCCAAAAGGTATGCCATTGAATTAAGTGGACCTTAATCTCAGTTACATGTGAATAGAACTGTAAGTGCTAACTGTTATCAATTAAAATAGAGCAATGTAAATTAAACTTTACATTATATACAGACTAGATTTGATAAAGTAGCAATGAAGGTCTTGGAAAAGTTATCCAGATGTTGTGATGTGGCTATATCTAAAAAGATCAGAAACGGACAGGCAATGCTTTTCCCTGTGACACCTTATGGAAGCAAAAACTGAACTCTCCAGAAGCAAGACAGAAAGAGCACTAATGCTTTTGAAAATCAGCGTGGAAGAAGACTCATGAGAACCCCACGGATTGCCAAGAAAACAAAGAAATGGCTCATAGAACAAATCAATCCAGAGTCCTCACTCAGAGCACAAATGGCTAGGGTCAAATGATCAAATTATCATATGACCCTGCTCTCCTCAGAAGATGGAGAAGGAAAAGAAAAGATGAAGAACAGCAAGGTGGTAGAACATAAATAGAGCAGCTATGTGCACCATTGAAAGATTTGAATGGCCAGATTGGGAGTAGATCACCCTGAGGAAAATCAGTCAATTGCCTATAAATGCAGTACATTTATACAATCAATTATTTTCATTTACATATATCATTCTCCATCACAAACAGCCAATCATGTCACATAGAAGACAGATACATCCTTATATTCTCCTCACTTCTTCCAGAAAGGATGAAAATGAAGAAAGGACAAGAATAGGATAGAGCTGGATTAAGGAACAAGGTTAACGGAAGGAGAGAGAACTGGGCTAACCGCTATATGTAGATAGGTCTTATCAGTGCTTTTTTTCTTAAAAAAAAAAAAAAAAGGTGCCAGAACTCGCACATGTCATACAACCTGCCTTGCCTACTCTACAAGGTTCCATCCCAAAAAGGTGGTGGAACTCCGTTCTGGGCCTTCTATGAGAAAAAAAGCTCTGGGTCTTATTATGTTATTTTGTGAAAGCAGTATTTTCACATTTGAGGTTATTAATAATTCTTTCTGGGCTACTATCTCACTATAGCCATTTATTTTTAGTTTTTAGTAAAATGTTGAGAATTTCATCTTTGATCCCTAGAATAGCTTCAGTTTCTCAAGTGGCTTTCATGAAACCAATTTCAGGCACTGGTGATTGATTGGTTAGTTGTTATTGCCTCCTGTTTTTCTGTGATGATGTGTCTCTAACCAAGTCCTTCAGGTCTTGTAATGATGCACCCATTGCCACTACAATTGTCTCCATTAGGCACTGGCATCTATGCTGTAACTATTGCAATGAAGGCAGATACAATTAAACTCTTTAGTTTGTCAACCAGTAGTTCAGCTACAGCCCTAAATTTTGTTAGTTTTTTTTAACTGTATATATTATATACTATATATACCAGCTCCTGCCAGCCTAGCAGTTCGAAAGCATATACTGTAAGTGCAAGTAGATAAACAGGTACCACTTCGGCGGGAAGATGACAGTGTTCCGTGGTGTCACGCTGGCCGCCTTTGGACAGTTCTGGCTCAATGGCCTTGAAATTGAGATGAGCACTGCCCCCTAAAGTTGGCAACAACTAGCAGAGTAAAATCTGCAGGGACTCCATGACCTTTATATACTAGACCGCCTGGTGTTCCTGTTATAATTAGTCATAAAGTTACTGGTAACATGTTTCAGAATAAGCATAGGCCAGTGATGGCGAACCTTTTAGAGACTGAGTGCCCAAACTGCAACCCCAAACCCACTTATGCATCGTCAAGGGCCGGCTGGGTATGGCCCATTGGCTGGGTGTGGCCAATTGGGTGGGCGTGGCCCATTGGCTGGGCGTCGCTGCAGTGGTAACGGCAGACTGGGTGGAACTAAAAAGTTCAATCAATCAATTCCAACTTTGCAAGATCTTTTTTTTTCCTGCGAGAAGCTGAAATTGATTGATTGAACTTTTTTTTTTTTTGCACACGGCAGCGGAGGCCTAAAGTGTAAAGGTTTTATAAAACCCAGCTGAAGGCCTAGGACTGGGGCGACGCGCGCGTGCCCACAGAGAGGGCTCTGAGTGCCGCCTATGGTACCCGTGCCATAGGTTTGCCACACTGGCATAGGCAAATCAAGTTCTGCATCGTGTACGATTACTTAATATTTCTTTTGTGCCTTGTTCTTTTTGCTCTCTACTCAGGCAATTGAATTTTTTTGAAGAAGCCTCCCTCCCCCCCGATAGCCTCTGTGACAGTGCTCATAAATCATTCTGATGATCTCTTGGAATTGGTGACATGTACCTATGAAATACATTCTCACTGTATTTATGTAACTGCATTTTTGAGTAATCCAGAAGCATTCAAAAAAACTTTGATCCTCAACATTTTCTTTCCTTTTTACCAAGCTTCTTACTTAAAGTTACAGGTAGTCCTCAGCTATACAACCGTTCATTTAGTGACTGTTTGAAGTTACAATGGCACTGAAAAAAGTGACTTACATCCATTTTTCACACAACAGTTGCAGCATCCCATGGTCATGTGATCAAAATTCAGATGCTTGGCAACTGGCATGTACTTATGACAATTGCAATGTCCCAGGGTCATGTGATCACCTTTTGCCACCTTCTGACAAGCAAAGTCAATGGGGAAGCCAGATTCACTTAACAACTATGTACTAACTTAACAACTCCAGAGTTTCACTTAATCCCAGTGGCAAGAAACATTGTAAAATGAGACAAAACTCACTTAACGACTGTCTTGCTTAGCAGCATAAATTTTGGGCTTAATTGTGGTTGTAAGTCAAGGACTATCTTTATTGTCTGTTTTGAAGCAATTGTGTTCAACTTTCATTTTTCATATAGAAGTCAATTAAAATGATATTATTATTGCTAATTGGTTCAGCCCTATAAGTACCTCATACTAAACTCATATGCTTTTAAATGTCCAACTTACTTTTTTGTTTGGAATAAGCAACTTTCTGCGATGTGCAGAAAAAGAGCAAGTCAGCAAAACATCATAAAAGCAGGAGAAAAGAAAAAAGGAAATCTAATTAAACCTGGTCCATATAGTACAATTCACTATACTCTCCATATCTACCTTTGCAAATATTGTTGCTTCCCTCATGTCTGTACAGCAATTTTTACACTACCTTTTGTTCTTTAAACTCCCTAGTTTTCTCCATCCAGCATGCTTATTTTGGATTCAGTCTTCATTTTATATGACAGCCTTTTCAGTGAAGGTCTGGACTGGTCTCTCACTTTTGTATTCAATCCATATTTCTTAATCATCCATTTATACGGGACCATGTTTTACTGTAAAACCCTTTCCACTATATTCAGCTGACTTTAAAGTTTCACCTAACACACTCCACACTCACTTCATTTACAAGTACACTCTTACACATAGCAGCTTTTACTTCGTTCAGCTTTTATATCTTGCAACAGCCCACATACTGGTATTCCTCAAATTACAACCACAATTGGGACTGGAATTTTGGTCACCAAGTGATGCAGTCATTCAACAAGTCATGTGACTGAACCC
The DNA here is from genome assembly GCF_001527695.2 of Protobothrops mucrosquamatus. Classification (NCBI taxonomy): domain Eukaryota; kingdom Metazoa; phylum Chordata; class Lepidosauria; order Squamata; family Viperidae; genus Protobothrops; species Protobothrops mucrosquamatus. Next base: position 17,227 of record NW_015389964.1, read on the forward strand.
AGTTTGATGACCATTTTACCGTGGTTGTTAAATGAATTACCATGGTTGTCTTTGCTTGGCAGAAGCTGACTGGAAAGATTGCAAATCACAATCATATCTCCATAAGATGCTGCAACCTTTGCAAATGGGAGTACCCGAAACACACAATTTACAATCATATGATTGGGGGGGGGCTATGCAAGGGTCATAACTTTGAGGATAGGTTATAAGTCACTTTTTCTGAGGTTGACATAATTTTGAACTATTATTAAAAAAAATGGTCTGAGGACTATCTGCACTTCCCAGTTTCTACTGCTTTCTACCAGCATTTACATCACACAGTTTAACATTTGCTGCAAATCCTTTGGGTGTTCAAGTCAACTACATGGCATTGTCTACATATAAAAACACACATATTTACATTATAAATCAATGCACTTCTAATGTTACTATAAGCATAATTATCCATAAATATATTAAACGACCAAGGAGATGCTGCACTCTCATATCTTATTCTCTGTTGAATATTGAATAATTCACCCAACATACCATTTATTCTCAGGCATGCTTCCCCCCCCCCCCCAATTTATGCTACCTTTACTGCATTCAGGAGCCAGCATTTATACAGTATCTAAAGTTCTGGCGCTATTTAGGTTTAAATCTGTAGTTCTGTCTTGTATGGTCGATTTTATGGACATCCGTTTAAGAAGAAAATTATTGATCATATTTAGAAGCATTTATTAAGTGTATGTAGTATATTTATTCTAATTCTTTGGCCTCAGGCAAAAAAATATGTTCCAAAACGTTTTGCCATCTTTTTTCCAGACACAAAAGGAACAGTGATGGTGACAGCCTTCCAGAATTGATTCCTTTCCACTCTCTCCCTTTCCTAAGCACCGCTCCTTCCTCCTTCAAGACAAGACAGGATTTATGTTCAGCATTTAAATTGTTCTCAAAACTTTCTAAACCTCTCTCTCTCTCTCTCTCTCTCTCTCTCTCTCTCTCTCTCTCTCTCTCTCTCTCTCTCTCTAAGCTTTTGAAATAAAAGTATGTATGTTTCGGTTGGGAGCTACTTGGCTGATAATATCAAAGGATGGCAGGTATCGTGTATCCCTCCTGTGGATGGATTAAAAACAGAAAAATGACAATCAGATTTGACCATGTATACGTTTCATGCAGAAATGGTTTGTGGCAAATAGGAGCTTGTTTCTCTGGAGCATTCTTTGAATGGCTCTCTCTTTAGCCTTTGGACCACCTGCCTTGTTGGCCAGTCCTACTTCCTTGGCACAAATGTTCCACAAGTTCAAATTGTACTGTTCTCCAAAGAAAGGTGCATTCAGTATTCCTTGCATGGCACCATCGCTTTGCACCAATTCTGTCTTGCCAACGGCAAGAGAAAGAAAAGAAACAGAAAAGCCCCCTTATAATGGAAAGGGAATGTTCTCTGAGGTGATTCAAGGACCTTGTCAATCCTTCTGAAGAAGGTTTCCTGCAGCTTTGTCTCAGGTTGTTTTGAGAGGAGAGCCAGCAACTCTGCTACGTTTCCTCTCCCCAGTGTGGGAAGCTACATTAGTTTCCAGCGGATCCTGGCATATCTCAACAGCATCCTAATGACAGTCATGGGGGCAATGTAATTAATTCTCCAGTTTTTCACATCAGGAGCCAAGAAGCCCTGGTGTGGAATGAAGCACTTATGACAGACCCTTCTGAGCTTGTTTTGTGTTTTATTGGAATCTACATAGCTGAGGGTAATTGAGGGTAAACCGGCAAATATTTGCATTTATAGGAATGGACAAATCTTAGCAAGGTAGAACCATGTAGGATACAGGAAATACTGAGATAGGATAGTGGGCATGTTACTGAAGATGATTCAACCACATCACTGTTCATTAGAAGAGCCTCTTACTTGGAGTTTTCTAAATGTGTGTTAAGAATTCACAGAGTTTCAATGCAAACACATCTTGGAATGGCACCAGTTCCTTTTTTTTTTTGGTAATATTTTATTGATTTTCTAATTTTACATTTAAATATTTAAAAAGCAATGTGGCGGCTGGGTTAGTCAATAACCTCTTAATTATTATTATTATTATTATTATTATTATTATTATTATTATTATTATTATTATTATTATTATTATTATTATTATTATTATTATTATTATTTAATTTATATACCGCCCTTCTCCCGCAGGACTCAGGGCGGTGCACAGCATATTAAAACAGTACAAATACAAAACATAAAAATATAAACCCCTGTAAAACCAGATTAAAAACCAAATATTAGAAGCTGTGTTTCTATTTAAAATTATTCTTAAAATCACCCTAAATAAAATCCTCCCTAGGTCAGGCCCGCTTGCTGGAAAAGCCATGTCTTGAGGGCACGGCGGAAGGTAAGGAGATCCGGAATCGTCCGGATCTCGGGGGGTAGTTCGTTCCAGAGGGTGGGGTCACCCACAGAGAAGGCCCTCCCCCTGGGGGTCGCCAGCCGACATTGTTTGGCCGACGGCACCCTGAGGAGACCCACTCTGTGGGAGCGTACCGGTCTATGGGAGGGAATCTGTGGCAGAAGGCGGTCTCGGAGGTAACCAGGTCCGATGCCATGGAGCGTTTTAAAGGTGGTAACTAACACCTTAAAGCGCACTCGGAAGACCATGATTCCATAAAGGTTCTCCTGATCAACTCCTTCGGAAATCTGAAGGAGCTAAGCAAGAATGCTATTGTGTAACAGTTATTATCAGCCAGTACCATAATAATAATAATAATAATAATAATAATAATAATAATAATAATAATAATAATAATAATAATAATAATAATAAAGTTGGAAGGGACCTTGGAGGTCATCTAGTCCAACCCCCTGCTCAGGCAGGAAACCCTACACCATTTTGGACAGATGGCTGTCCAGTTTCTTCTTAAAAACTTCCAGTGTTGGAGCATTCACCGCTTCTGGAGGCAGGTTGTTCCACTGATTAATTGTTCTAACTGTCAGGAAGTTTCTTCTTAGTTCTAGGTTGCTTCTCTCCTTGATTAGTTTCCATCCATTGCTTCTTGTCCTGCCCTCAGGCACTTTGGAGAATAGCTTGACTCCCTCTTCTTTGTGGCAACCCCTGAGATATTGGAACACTGCTATCATGTCCCCCCTCGTCCTTCTCTTCATTAAACTACTAGACATACCCAATTCCAGCAACTGTTCCTCATATGTTTTAGCCCCCAGTCCCCTAATCATCTTTGTTGCTCTTCTCTGTACTCTTTAATAGTTTTACATTCTGTACCATCTTTGGGCTCCTTGTATTGTTTGTTTGTTTGTTTGTTTGTTTGTTTGTTTGTGTATTAGAACTTAAGACTGAACAAACCTTATGTCATTCCTTTTGTCATTTTTGCCACAGAAAATTCATGTAAGCAATTACTTTTGGTAGGGAAAGCAATAAAAGTGCTATTATGGTTGGTTGCATAGGCAGACAGACGTTTTGGCATTTTTATCCATCTATTGTGTCCTTCCCAAGGACCTGGGATAGGCAGATGTTGTTTAATGGTGTTAAAAGTGTCATTGCAGGATGTAAGCTCTTCCAAGCAAAGCTGTCTTTTGCAATTGAACAGATAGAAATATTGTTAATATGCAAATTTTCTAAGTGCCCTCTAAGATGTTTTGGTATGTCATCTAGTGTGCTGATAACCAGTGGGACCATGGGCTGTTTATGCTATATAGATAGTCCTTGACTTACAACAATTCACTTAGCGACTGTTCGAAGTTACAATGGCACTGAAAAAAGTAACTTATGACCATTTTTCACACTTATGACCATTGCAGCATCCCCGTGGTCATGGGAATGCTTGACAACCAACTCACATTTATGACAGTTGCATTGTCCTAGGATCATGTGATCCTCTTTTGCAACATTCTGACAAGTAAAGTCAATGGGGAAACCAGATTCCCCAGTAACAACTGTGTTACTAATTTAACAACTGCACTGATTCACTTAACAAAGTGGTTTGTGGCAAATAGGAGCTTGTTTCTCTGGAGCATTCTTTGAATGGCTCTCTCTTTAGCCTTTGGACCACCTGCCTTGTTGGCCAGTCCTACTTCCTTGGCAGAAAGGAAGTAGGAAAATGGGGCAAAACTCACTTAACAAATTTCTCACTTAGTAACATAAATTTTGGGCTCAATTGTGTTGTAAATTGAAGACTACCTGTATAATCTTTGAACTTCGATTTTCAGATCATGATACTTTGCGGTCTTCTCCAATTCTTTGTCTTCTACTGTTGTTACAGCAATTATCCACACTTTCTTCTTTTCAACCACAGTTAAATCTGGTGTGTCAAGACTTGTGCCAATTATTAACCATTTGCTGATGTCTCTTTTATTCAATATTTCATTTAGTTGTTTAGTCATGTAAACTACTCAGGTATTTGAGCCCAAAGCCCTGCAATTCATTAATTCCAGGATATGTCTAGTTTTTGCTCATGTTCAATTTTTAACCATTTCTGCTGTTGTTATTAGTTCTTCCATTCAATTTTTACTAAGTTTATCTTCAAATTATTTTATCCATCCAGCACTTTTATTATAATCCCTTTGATTTTCCCATGATCTTTCCAAAACTGGATTGCTTTTTTTTTGCTTGGTTTTCCATTGTCAGAAATCCTGTTGCTATTTATATCACTTTTTATCTTATTGAAATATCTGATTTTGCTTAATTTGTGCCTTGTAACATTGTGCCTAGCTATTGCTTTTATTTGTTGCTTTATTTCCAGAGCTTATTTTTTTAAGTTAAGCCATTTTTAAAATAATTGGGCTTGCCTTGATCCATACTTCCTTCACTTTTTTGTCTTTCATGTTCTTTAAGTTATTCACATCTGATCTTAATTTCTTTATCTTGGTCTCCAGTCAGATCTTCCATTTTGGGATTGAATATGATTTTGCATTTGGATTTCTAATTTTAATGCATAGTTCTTCTGTTACCACCATCACTGTACTATGGGCAAGGTGATAGTTCTGTCCAATAGATGTTGTTTTAATCCTTGCAAGTGTATTATTCACATCCTTCATTATAAGTGCCAGGTCTTTTTTGGATGCTATTTTCAATGCTGGCAGTCTTTGTCTTTCTGCCAGTAATTCTGCATAACCATAATTTTCTTGTAGGAGAAATTTCCTGACAGAACAATTAATCAGTGGAACAACTTGCCTCCAGAAGTTGTTGGTGCTCCAATACTGGAGATTTTTAAAAAGAGATTGGACAACCATATGTCTCAAATGGTATAGGGTTTCCTGCGTGAGCACGGGTTGGACTAGAAGACCTCCAAGATCCCTTCCAACTCTGTTATTCTGTTGTTCTTGATGAGGGGTAAGTTCATAGGTTGTTTCAATATTGGGCTTCCCTGGTTCTGTTATTATTATTTCTTCTAAGTTATCATTTCTGGAGTTCACGTCAGCTGTTTCCTCTACATTTCCAATTGTTGTTATCCAAATTTCTTCTGTTATTCTACTCTTGTTTTCTGGGTCTTCCATTTTCACTATTTTTCTGAATCTCTTCCAGTTTTGCATCCCTGACTATGTTACTTCTGGTAATGAATCTTCTCTTCTCTGCTAATTATTGTTTAGTGACACTTAAGTCTGGATAAATTGTTTTCCACAGTTCAAATATTTATTTTAAGTAGCCCCACTTTGGTGGTTCTGACTTATTATAGCCGGCCATAATGATGCAATTTTCAAACAAGGTATACTTTTGTCTTGTCTATGGTTATTGTTCTTCCCAAAAGACTAAGCCCTGGTTGCCCAGCTCCTAAATCACATTGCCCACTTGTCAAAAGCTGCCCAGGAATGTGAATATCTAATATGATGAATGTGTGATGATCAATCTGGTATGGTATTTTTTTTTCTATTTCTCACCCTATTAAAAGGGTTAGTCTGGTTCTTCCACTAAGACCTGTTTCACATGGGTGACCATTCTGTTAGTATGGATTACGATCAGCATAGCTCTCAAACTCATCAGAGCACCACAAGCCCCTCCCCCACACCAAAGGGGTATCCTTGGAAGGATTATTATGTACACAACAATGTGAAATCACAGCTGCCAGCTCACTAGCTGGTGTTGGTCTTAATTTGCATTAAGTTCTTCCCAAGAACGTAGGATATCATCATGTATTGGTGTAGTATATGTACAGATCCAAGCAGTGTGGCCTTTTGTAACTGACAGATGGAAATTAGCAGAAGATATACAGTACCTGTCCCATTTCTTCCCATTTCCAGTTTATCTATGCCAAATGGGGCCAGTCAGTGGGACAAACTGAGATGTACACCCCCCCCATGGTCTTTGAAATGTGGAAGATTACTTGCAATTCTGTGCGGAGCAAAACAGCGGTTGTGCTTTTTTATGAGCTTTTCTTCTAGAACAGTGGTTCTCAACCTTTTTAATGCTGCGACCCCCAACCGGTCGTAAGTCAAGGACTAAACCGGTCGTAAGTCAAGGACTAAACCGGTCATAAGTCGAGGACTAAACCGGTCGTAAGTCGAGGACTACCCAACTGGTCGTAAGTTGAGGACTTTCCCTGCCCGGAAGCGCCGCGCATGCGTGGTTCTGCCCCCTGCGCCGGCCGAGGCGTAGCTGGCAAGCGGCAGAGATGGAGCAGGCCGACCACCAGCTGGCCCAGCCCAAGGGAGGTAAGGCACCTGCCGGAAAAGGGGAGAAAAATGGCGGACAGCCTTGCTTGGCGACCCCCGTGAAATGGTCGATCGACCCCAAATGGGGTCGCGACCCATAGGTTGAGAACTGCTGTTTTAGAAGAACCTACAACGTACCCATGTTTGTAGGATGAGTATAGCAGCAACATCACTGCATTTCAATGAATGGGCTCACTGAGCAATAGTTGTGCTTTGAACAGCGACCTGGAACAAGGTTGAGGGTTGACTGAGTTTTCTTTAGTTTCATATAGCCATGATGGACAGGCCAAGAATCTGCTGTGATGTTTTGAAAATTCCATGCAGGCAATAATAGGCTCTTTATAGGATATCATGTATGTCTAGGGCAGGGGTAGTCAACCTTGGCTCTTTTATGACTCGTGGACTTCAACTCCCAGAATTCCTGAGCCAGTCATGCTGAGGGGAAAGGGAGAGGTTTCCAAGCTGAGCCATGCTGGCTCAGGAATTCTGGGAGTTGAAGTCCACGAGTCATAAAAGAGCCAAGGTTGCCTACCCCTGTTCTAGGGGTTGGCTAGGTTGGGAAAACATGCTCAGGTTACATTTGTATCTAAAAAGAAGATTTTTTCTAATGTGCACATGGCCAATAACTTGTCTTTTGGCATTGTTCCTGAGATAAATTTTCTGTAAATATCTATGTGTTTTTCTCTCTCTTCCTTTTAGGGTGTGGACAGGTTCTCAAAGCTTCCAAAGGTCAGATTTTATTGGAGAGCTATCCACTGAATGCCCAGTGCGAATGGATTATACATGCCAAACCTGGATTTGTGGTTGAATTAAGGTAGGATGTTAATATACTGAATTTTCTTTTTATATTTGTGGAGAAAGGTGTGTTGAGGTATCCGACTAATATTTTAAACCTGGCACTAAAGGAATTTTTACTGGCTCCTCTCCAGAGCCATTATTTTCAATCATGGAATACAAAGTATTTAAATAAATAAATAAATGCCTGTCTTTGAATTTCTGTATCAGTTTAAAAACATTAAAAATAAATGCAACAGGATATATTCTCAGTTAATTGGCCCTCGGTCCATCTTTATTAATAGAAGATCATTCCATGGATGAACTGGAAGCTTCTTCATGAAGGTATATGCCAGTGATGGCAAACCTTTTAGAGACCAAGTGCCTAAACTGCAACCCAAAACCCACTTATCATCATCGGGTGCTGGGTGGGTATGGCCCATTGGGTGGGTGTGGCCCATTGGGTGGGCATGGCTGCAGTGGTAACGGCAGACTGGGTGGGACTAAAAAGTTCAATCAATCAATTCCAACTTTGCAAGATCTTTTTTTTCCCTACGAAAAGTTGAAATTGACTGATTGATTGCACACGACAGCAGAATCCTAAAGCGAAAAGGTTTTATAAAACCCCGCTAAAGGCCTAGGACTGGGGCGACGGCGCGCGTGCCCACCGAGAAGGCTCTGAGTGCCACCTCTGGCAGCCGTGCCATAGGTTCGCCACCACTGGTATATGCTCTACTATTGAAACATTATTTCTCTACGTTTCTATGGAGATTCTCAGTCATGGTTGTCCCAAAGGTGCTTTTTCGAAAGGCAACTGGACTTACTCTGTTTTCCTTGAAGGCGTTTCACTTCTCATTCAGAAAGCTTCTTGGATGAGAAGTGAAATATCTCCGAGGAAAACAAAGAAAGTCTAGTTGCCTTTTGGAAGAAGCACCTTTGGGATTATTTCTCTGCATTCTCCTCCAGTCTCAAAATGACTCTTCTTGAAGTCAGGAATTATGAGGAAGTCTGGAAGAGGGTTGTTCATATTATAGAAGCTTCCTACAGACTTGAAAGAATGTTGGTAGCGCAGTAATTTTACTTATTAACTCTGTTTTATGTGATTTGCAAAAATGCAGGGGAAAAACCTTTGAGAGACAGGAGAGCACAGAAGCAAAGTAGAAATTTCAGTCCTACAGAACAAATAGCACAGAGCTATAATTTTGGCGTCTGAATTTGTCCTCTATCTGTCGTTCTGTCTCTTTCTCTCTGGTCAAGGTTTGCTATGCTGAGTCTAGAATTTGACTACATGTGTCAGTACGATTATGTGGAAGTCCGTGATGGGGACAGTGTGGACAGCAAGTTAATTAAACGCTTTTGTGGCAATGACAGGCCTCTCCCAATACGAAGCACTGGCTCCTCCCTTCATGTCCTTTTTCATTCAGATGGTTCCAAAAATTTTGATGGATTTCATGCCGTTTTTGAAGAAATCACAGGTAAGAAGTATGTAATAGAAGATATTTTTAACTAAAATAGCTTGATCTTAGATTCCCCCCCCCCCCACTTTTTAATGCTATTGAAATACTTTATATTGAGGTCCTAATATGAAAGCAAGCTCTATTAAAATTGTAAAAATTGTGATCCATGGCTGATTTTATCTACAAACAACCCAATTTTTCTAGTGGTTTTTTCCCCCATAACCAGTTCCCAATTCTGAGAAGCTACAAACATACATTCTTATCTTATCAGACCAAATGCCTTTGAGGTCACCTTTAGGTTGACTGTGAGATTTACCCATAATTTTAAGTAGACAAAAGAAGGGAATAACAATACATTGTGTAGGAAAGCATTATTACAATGGGTAAATGGCATGATTTATTTATGAAATAGATTTATCTATGAAATTTAGAAGCTACCTAAAGCAACTCTGGGTAGCTTACATTAAAAGTAGGAAAGAATAATAATAATTTAAAAAATACTACAAAGAAGGATTCTATGTTCACATTATCCTACTACCGCACAAACACGCTACCTCAAACAGAAAATATTACCACTAAAATTCCACAACATCCTATCTAAGACACAGGACAAGAACCAAGTCCCATCAAGGTGGGAGATACATGGCTTTTACATGGTTATTAATAAAAAAAATAACAAATAAGCAGCAAAATTCTATCCATCATATTTTCTTTTGCATCCTATACAGCTAATTGGAATCCTAAGAACTTACATGTTTTCATTCATACCATTCTTTGAAAATGCTACTTCCTTTTTATTATTGTCACTTCAATGCAACTATACTACTGTTTCTAATCCCACTTCCCTTAAAAACCATTGTGAAACTGATCTGGAATTCCTGCTACCAATGGAAATGCAAAGAATAGCACTATACTGAGGCAAAAGTGAGTGAGGGAACAGTTCCTAATAGAGGCAATACAGAAGGACAGAATGCATGGAAGGTCTGTACAGCACCTTAAAAGAAGGGGTTGAATATGTTGAGTTTTACCTACATTTGAGCAGGACTCGTCATAAATTCACCCAGTTCCTGGATTTGTTGCAAGAGCAGATAGGTCTGGGGATAATTCCTAGGGATAATAAATAAAGTGATATTTAACTAGTTGTGTTGTTCTGTGCTTGTCAGTACAGTGCATGTACTCTGGTTGGTGGGATATGGGCAATGGCATATTGTTGACTTGCAATGTAGCCTGTATAGAATTCCATGAGATTGCTTGGGGTAAAATTGGGCTTTGGTTTCCAAATTAATCAGTGTATAAATTTAATAAAGACAAAAAAGAAATGTTGCTATAAAAATGGATGAGAACGAGAGACAGATTCTATAAGGCGTATATAGAGGAAAAAGATAACAGGAATGAAGTTGGAAAACAGGCAACAATAAAGATTGCAATAGGCAGAGAAAAAAAGTAATTTTGGATGAAATAAAATATTATGTTGGAAGTGGGATGATGAGGGCTAAGCAAGGAGCCTCCAGCAGAATAAAGGGAATTATAAAAATAATGAAATAATATGGGAAGTGCTTAAAGTGAGCGAATACTTGAAGAAGTGTTTTAGACATTTTTACAGGAATGGTAGTTACCTGTCAAAAAGTGCAATGTGAGAATGTTGAAAAATGGAAAGGCTATATGTGTAGATGGTTTAAGTGGGAAAAAGTTAAAATGCAGTCAGCTTATGGAATGTTTGCGCTTCTTGTTTAATTATGTGTGAAGATTGTGTCTGAGCCTGATAACTGGAAGAATGCTGCTATTGTTCCTCTATTCAAAGGGAGCAACAGTGAACATGGAGTCATACACAGAGGCTGGGAGAAGTTTAAGGAACAAAAGGCAATGTAAGCAGTTTTGGAAACAGGATGGTTTATATAGAAAGAGAAGTACAGAAGTATAACAAGATATTTGGGGTAAACTACATCTAGCCATACAGTAGTTCCCTTTTCTATCCTTTATCTCATGTCTTAATTCATTTGGCTTGCTGTTTCTTACTCTTTTCTGTGCTTTGCCTAATGATGCTTATCCCCAAAGAGAATAGTGTGACATGTACATATGCATAGCAACACTATATTGATCTATACTTTCTTATGTGGTCTCCTAAATGAACTGGTTTCTTTCACAAGTAATACTTCCATTTTATGAAAACTGGATGGAGAAAAAATGTGAGAGAGCTCCATGTCAAAAATAGCACAGTAAAGTATTGAAGAGTGACTCTAGACCTCACCTCCATACTTAAGGCTGAATTCAAGGCATACTTTGCTATTTGAAATTATCAGGTAGATCAAAATACATTCAAAATACAAAATACAATCAAAATACATACAATCCAGGGAGGTATGTTGTCTCCCTGGAGAAAAAAAATCAAAGATGTGGCTGAGAACCTAACCAAAATAATTAGGCCTACTGATTACTACCCTTTCCTCCTCCTCCACATTGGGACAAATGACACAACAAAAAACCTGAGTGCAATAGTGAGAGATTACAAACAACTAGGCAATAAAGTTAAGAAGCTAGGAGCACAAGTAGAGTTTTCATCCGTACTCCCAATGAAAGGCCAACACCCATTGAGGGAAAAAAGAATTCTAGAAATAAACCATTGGCTAAAGGATTGGTGTTGCCAAGAAAACTTTGGCTTCCTGGATCATGGACTGCATTTCCTATGCGAAGGGCTCCTGGCAAGGGATGAGCCGCACCTCACAAAAACAGGGGAAAAAGTAATCGGAAAAAGACCATGTCATACTGGAATTTAATATAATGCAAACACTAGCAACAGAAAACAATCCAACCAGTGTCTTAAACTTCAAAAGAGCTAACTTTAACAAACTCAGAGAGAACCTAGGAAAGATCACATGGATGAAAATCCTAAAGAGGAAAACAACCCAAGAAGCATGGGAAACCCTGCATAATGCAATCACAAAAGCCCAGACCAGCACAATACCATTGAAAAAGAAAAACAAGAAATTCAAGAAGAAACCAGCATGGCTGCATAAAGATCTCTCTGACAAACTGAAAGACAAAAAGGACAAATACAAAAAATGGAAAGAGGGGCACATAACTAAGGCCGATTATCAGCAGATAGCCGGAACATGCAAAGATGAAGTCAGGAAAGCAAAGGCTTAGAACGAACAAAGACTTGCAACAGAAATCATGGATAATAAAAAAAGTTTCTTCCAACATGTTAACAACAAGAAAAAAAATCAAGGAAACTGTATGTTCACTAAAGAGAGAAGATGGCAAGGAAATAATAGGCAACAGGGAGAAAGCAGAGCTGTTAACTCATATTTTTTAAATCAGTCTTCACACAAAAAGAAACTATAGCCCAACATACCAAAAAAACCACTGCAAAAGACAAATTAGAAACAAAAATTAAAATAAGCAAGAAAATGGTAAGAGAACACCTATCTGACCTTGATGAATATAAATCACTGGGGCCTGACAGATTACATCCCAGAGTTCTGAAAGACTGGCAGATGTTATCTCAGAACAATTGCACCATATATTTCAAAAATCCTGGAGCACCAGGGAAGTACCTGAGGATTGCAAAAGGGCTGATATGGTTCCCATCTTCAAGAAAGGGAAAAAAAATGGACCCAGGAGACTACAGACCAATCAGTTTAATATCAATACCTGGGAAGATCCTAGAAAAGATAATCAAAAAGCAGATCTGTGAACAACTAGAAACAATCAAAGTTATAATTAGTAGCTAGCACAGGTTTGTTAAAAACAGATCATGCCAAACCAATCTTATTCCATTCTTCAACAAAGTGACTAAACTAGTAGACCAGTGAAATACTGTGGACATAGTATACTTAGACTTCAGTAAGGCATTTGATAAAGTAGACCACAACCTACTCCTTGGTAAGCTAGAAAAAAGTAGAATAGACAACATCACCACCAGATGGATTGTAGCTGGCTGGCAAACCGTACTCAACGAGTAGTCCTCAATGTCACTACATCCACATGGAGAGAAGTAAGCAGTGGGGTACCACAAGGTTCCATCTTAGGCCCAGTACTCTTCAATATCTTCATAAATTACTTAGATGAGGGAATTGAAGGGGAACTCATTAAATCTGCAGATGACACCAAAGTGGCAGGAGTAGCCAACACCCAAGAAGACAAACTTAGGATCCAAAAAGATCTTGACAAACTTGAAGAATGGGCCCTATCCAACAAAATGAGTTTCAATGTGGAGAAAAGCAAAGTTGTACATTTAGGTAGGAAAAATCAAAGGTACAAGTACAGATTGGATGAAACCTGGCTTAAAAACAGTAACTGTGAGAGGGACCTTGGAGTCCTAGTGGACGATCACTTAACCATGAGCCAGCAGTGTGCAGCAGCAGCCAAAAGCTAATACAATCTTGGGTTGTATAAACAGAGGCATAGAATCAAGATTGCGCAAAGTATTAGTACCGCTTTATAAAACCCTAGTCAGACCACACCTGGAATACTGCAGCCAATTTTGGTTGCCATATCACAAAAAAGATGTTGAGAGTTTGAAAAAAATTCAGAGAAGAGCAACTAAGATGAACAAAGGCCTGGAGACTAAAACATATGAAGAACTTGGATTTAGCTAGTCTAAAGAAAAGAAGAAATAGGAAGACATGATAGCAGTATTCCAGTATTTGAGGGGCTGTCACAAAGAAGAGGGGGTCACCTTATTCACCAAAGCACCAGAGGGCAGAACAAGAAACAATGATTGGAAACTGACCAAAGAGAGAAGCAACCTGGAATTAAAGAGAAACTTCCTGACAGTGAGGACAATTTACTAGTGGAATAGCTTGCCCCCAGAAATCGTGGGCACTCCCTCACTGGAGATTTTTAAAAAGAGGCTAGACAGTCACTTGTCTGAGATGGTATAGGTTCTCCTGCCTGAGCAGGGAGCTGGACTAGAAGACCTCCAAAGTCCCTTCCAGCTCTATTCTATTCTAAAAATCGTCTTTTAAGCCAGAGAATCGAGTCATTTCAAATCCTAAGAATGAATTCAGAGTGCTGGATCTCTCCACCCATTCTTATTTTTTCTTGGGGCATGGACAGCAATGGACAATTGATAATAAAGAAAAAAATAATGTTGACAGAATACAGGGCAATGATGGACTGTGGGAGAGGGCTCCAATGGCTTTCTGGTAGAAGGCCTTTGAGACTCTCAAAAGGGTCTTGAATATCGTCCTGCCGTTTCAAAGTCCATCGCTCAGTCTACTTTAGATCGTGTCCCTATTTGATCTGCTGGGCATGATTTTTCCCTCCCTTGTTATTACATAAAGTACAAACAGTACCATCACAGTAGCTGCTAGAAGGAGGGCTATGTTAATTAAAGGGTCTATAAAAAGACAAAAGTCGACTCCATGAAATGAGACTTGACGTGGGATATGTTGCAGAAAGGCCTCCCATCCTCAAGGGACTAACACATTGCATACAAGGGGGATTAATAGCTCTCGATTCTTCTTCTCAGTGGGAACCGCTTGGTATTCCGCTATTGCCACCCCCCTTTATTTCCGCCCCAGTTTTTAGCAGCAATTATGGAGAGATAAGGTGGGTGCTACTCAGATAATCTATGCAGAGCAGACTCCAGTTTGACTGTATACAGCTTGAATGAAAAACGTTTAAAATGTTCTCCTTTGCAAAGCATTAACCTGCTCCCTGAAACTGTTGATGAGAAAGGATGTGCTTTGCATGATGAGCAAAGGGATGGGTGGGAGAAATTTTGCTTGAGCTGTGGGACCTCCAGCAGCACACACTTAACAAACTGTGTGAAATCTTTCCCAGGACAAAAGCCTTGAGAGTAGTTGAAGGTCAGTGTAAGCGGAGGAACAGAATTTCCTTGGCGGTCTTCCTGTATTCATTGTTCGGACCACATTGATGGACTGAAAGCCCATACAGTGCCTCAAGAGGAAACTGATGTTTTCAAGACTATCTTTCCCAGCTGAGTTTGGATCGCAGCTCTAGAACTCATGATGATGATCGCATGAACTTTGGTGTATTGGCTGGGAGTTTTGGAAAAACATTTCTAAGATGAGTGAGGAGTGAAGTGAAGAGTGAAGGGCCAGTGAAGAGAGGGACCAGGGGAGAAATGATAGCGGTGTTCCAATATTTGAGAGGGTCTCACAGAGAGGAGGGGGGTCAACCTATTTTCCAAAGCAGCTGAAGGCCAGACAAGGAATAACGGATGGAAACTGATCAAGGAGAGATTCAACCTGGAAATAAGGAGAAATTTTCTGACAATAAGAAATTTTCTGAGAATAATCAACCAATGGAACAGATTGCCTTCAGAAGTTGTGGGAGCTTCATCACGGGAAGCTTTCAAAAAGAGACTGGACTACCATCTGTTGGAAATGGTGTGGGGTCTCCTACTTGGGCCAGGGGTTGGACTAGATGACCTACAAGGTCCCTACCAACTCTGTTATTCTATTATTCTAATGATAGTTCTAAATAATGATGATGATGATGATGATGATGATGATGATGATGATGATGATGATGATGATGATGATGATGATGATGATGATGATGGAAGGGACCTTGGAGGTCATCAAGTCCAACCCCCTGCTCAGGCAGGTAACCCTATACCATTTTGGACAAATGGCTGTCCAGTCTCTTCTTAAAAACTTCCAGTGTCGGAGCATTTACCGGAGGCAGGTTGTTCCACTGCCAGTGTCGGAGCATTTTCTGGAGGCAGGTTGTTCCACTGGTTAATTGTTCTAACTGTCAGGAAGTTTCTCCTTAGTTCTAGGTTGCTTCTCTCCTTGATTAGTTTCCATCTGTTGCTTCTTGTCCTGCCCTCAGGTGCTTTGGAGAATAGCTTGACTCCTTCTTCTTTGTGGCAGCCCCTGAGATATTGGAACACTGCTATCATGTCCCCCCTCGTCCTTCTCTTCATTAAACTAGAATACCCAATTCTAGCAACCGTTCCTTATATGTTTTAGCCTCCAGTCCCCTAATCATCTTTGTTGCTCTTCTCTGTACTCTTTCTAGAGTCTCAACATCTTTTTTACATCGTGGTGACCAAAACTGGATGCAGTATTCCAAGTGTGGCCTTACCAAGGCATTGTAAAGTGGTATTAATACTTCACGTGATCTTGATTCTATCCCTCTATTAATCCTTATCATTAAGGATTCTTTGAAGGGTGATACTAAGAACAGTACTTATATATTGAACATAACAAGTGTCAATACTGCCAATACTTTGACAATGTGTGGGATTCTTTCCATCTCCTCTGGCACAATTCATTTTTGAGCCTTTGGCTTCACACCACCTTCACCAAAACCCCTTTCAGACCGCTTGCAGTGTTTCTAGATCTCTTCATTGACCTTTCACGTTTATTTGACCTCCGTAGGCTCTTTTGCTGCAAATGCAGTTGTAGAGTTCTCCTCTGTGGCTTCTTCCCTGCTGCTTTATTCCTAATCCCCTAAAACTATAAAGGATCATTTTGTAGTTGTGACACTCAGCTAATCAGAGATCAGTTGGCTTTAAAAACACAAATTCTGTATATAAAATGGCAAGCTTCTCCCTTGGGAACTGCTTCAATTTTAAAAATAGTTGTTTTAGCATGGAATGATCTCAATCACATCTCATTACCTTGTTTTTGACAAAAATTGATTCACAAAAAGGATTATTGGGGCAGAGGATGGGCTAGGTAGAAGCATTTTTAACATCACTGTCTCGCAGCTTCAAAGATATACTGTGTTTTATCACACACACCCAAATACTGGCATTGCAAATGTCTCTCACTAAGAGAGAAAGGAGTGTAAAAAAGGTAAAAGAGGAGAAAGAACCAGCCTGTGGAAGGAACTGAGGTGTCTTGTGCATTTTCAGGTTGTTCTTCATCTCCGTGTCTACATGATGGAACCTGCCTTGTTGATAAAATTGGTGATTACAAATGTGCCTGCTTGGCTGGCTATACTGGAAATCGCTGTGAAAGCTGTGAGTATATCACTGTAGCTATGCATAAGCATCTTCAAAGGCTCTGGGTTTTCATTCATTCAGCTTCTGTTTGGCATTCTCAAGTACAATGAAATGGACTTGAAGGCCATGCTTCTACAATCAGAAAAACAGAGTTGGAAGGGACCTTGGAGGTCTTCTAGTCCAACCCCTGCTCAAGCACGAGGCCCCTTAATATGGGGAGCCAAAGAGTCATGCAAACTCTTTAAGAATGTCCCACTTAACAAAATCTTATTATTGCATTGAACTTGTCAACAGAGAAGGCCTTTGGTTTGTTCTCCACATAATGGAGTTCTCCCATCATTTCTGATGTCTCCAGATGTGTTGAGATAATTTCCAATCTCTCTAGTCAGGACAAAACGTCTGACAAAGTTGCTTAAGGCTTGCCAATTTTAATTCTGAGCATTTTTAAAAGAATGTTCTGTTCTGAGCCTACGGTGGCTTTCATACATCAAGGATACACTGATTTGAAGAAGATTGGGACTATCTTTTTATTTATTTATTTTTGGAAGAAAAATATTTCACAGATTGGATAATGCAATTGAATATGTAAATTATCATGACTATTATTTTCTTTCCAAAACTCCAAGAAACTGAGGCCAATTTGTACTTTTGCTATTTTTAATGTGGAGTTATTATACCTCTTTTTAAATTTATTTACATGGATAAAGTTTGAAACTACTTTACTAGCTCTTGATGTACATCTATTCATTTAAGAACTGTTTGAAGTTACAACAAAAGTGGCTTATGATCTGTCTTCACACTTACAGTACAACTCTGCAGAGTCCCTGTGAGTTTTACATGATCACAACCTGTGCGCTTGCCAACTGGCTCATGTTTACAATGGGTTGCAGGATCTTGGGGAAAAGCGGTCACGATTTGTGACATTCCCAGTTGCTTCCAACAAGCTAAGTCAATGGGGAAGCTGGCAGGGAAGGTTACAAATCGCAATCACATGACGTCTCAGTTAATGACCATGGCAAAACATTGTAAGATTGGGTGTAATCACATGATGCCTTGCTTAATAACTGCAGCGCTTAACTCAAAGTTTACAGTCCCAGTTGTGGTTGTAAGTCAAGGACTATCTGTAAATACCCCATTCCTTATATCTCATGATAATCTGATTTTAAACAAGTCTTGGCCTGGAGAGTTCATTAGCTAGAGATTGCCTTTAAATAGAAAAATATATTATTTCACAACTCTTTATGTTTTTGTACTGAAAAATAGGACAGATGGCCGCTTCGGGAAGTGATTAAGAACTGAGTCTTACATTTTTAACATTCAGATGCCAGTTCAGAATTGGTCTTAAAATATCTGTGTACAATTTGTATGTGTGTGTGTGATGATGTTGAGTGACACAGTCATTACCTCTTGAGTTATTTGAATCAGAAATTTCATGCAATTCTAGAGGAATGGAAGTATACTGACTATGACTGAAAGCTTAGATTACCAGATGACTGCTGACAAATATGCCATTTAGTATACCTATGTTTTCTCTTGATGTTCATGTAGGCATTTCATTGTTGAAAAGTTCTACGTCATATTACACTTAACAGAGTGCGATACGTGGCAGTATTTCAACTGAGCAATTCTTACACAAGCTCCAAATTCATGGTTGCAACCTATTGCCTGCTCCTTCATGCCTCCACTCTTGCTTTGAAGCCCCCTTTCCTCTTTGGATCCAAATAACTGCCCATCCTTATTTCATACTTTACCACTATGTAATTGGAACTCTACTGTGGTAAACCCAAAAGTGGGAAAGTTTGCTTTTTACAGGCTCCTTGTACAGAATCTTCTTTAGAGGGGGAAGTGCCATTATTGAGTATAAAAACTATGTGGAAAGTGTCATATAGGCTAAGAGATCGAAGCAAGTAATTTGGAGAGTCTGAGAAAAGGAAACAGGAGAAATCTAAAGGTCAAAATTGACAAATTCTGAGGGTGTGTATACTATAGTATTTATTTATTTATAGTATTTATGTTATTTATTTACTTGCTTACTATAGTGTATTTACATCCTGTACTTTCCTGGTATAAACCAGCCTCCAGCAGTTGACAATATACTCTAACATTGTAAATAAAATCCTAACATTCAACTGCATTAAAACTTTATAATTCCATCTATACTCTTGTTTGTTGTTCATTTATTTTGTTTATTTTACATTTATTAATTGTAAGTGCATGACTCCAGACAGCTTACAAAATTCAACCCAATAAAAAGAACAACGTACTATCTTAAAACATGCAAAGTACATAAAACCAAAATGCAAAGTAAATAACAGAATCCACATCTGAGGTCTATAAAACAATCTACATTCAACATAACCACTGTATGGGCTTTACTCCACGTCTTGTGGCGTGGGAAGTTATTTAATAACAAATAATCAAGAGGAAATTCACAGTTACAACTATAAAATATCTGGTGGCAATTTTAAAATCAAGAATCTTAGAGAGGAAACAGGAAATTACAATTAAATTCTTCCTAAAATAAGCCAGAGAGAGATCAGTATGCCTAATGTAGACTCAAACTCACATGAATTCATCACCCTTGCTATTGTCACTATCAGTCTCTTTCAGCTCCTTTCCCCACTTCCTTCCTTGACTCTGGCAAATGCATGGCAAACCTCATTCCTTCTTTGCATTCATGCCAGCACATTTTCATCGCCTTGCATCCTTAAATCTGTGACCTATCTCTTACTAATGACTTGTAAAGCTACTGCATTACTGGCAATTTATGGAGTCTTCACTTTTAATATTGCTGAATTTTTCAAAGTTGGTGTCATTTTAGATATTTCAATTATTTATCATCATTTTCATTGATGACATAATTGCTATGATATATTTTGTGAGCTTACTGCACAGTTTACTTACACATTATAGAAGTGCTGTAACTTGAAAATATAACAGAAGCACATGGAACTGCAGCTATTTAATTCCATTTCTTCTCCTATCTCATTGTCCATCACCTACAAAAACAGGGTCCTATGACAATTGAGTAAGTAAATGTTCTTTTGACAGTTCTCTTCCCACCAAGTTCTTTGTAAAGTTATTTTTATACTCTGCAAATGTTGGGGTCTGCTGATTTCCATACTTTGTACCTGGGCATTGCCATCTTAGTAGTATATTAGTACGATAGTACGGCAGTAGTACTGCTGGCTGGAGAATTCTGGGAGTTGAAGTCCCTACATCTTCAAGCTATTAGAACCCAGTATGGCAGGCTAACTCAGCCCACTGCCAGGAGTTTGTTCCTGCAGAGTTCAAAGTTGACTCAGCCTTCCATTGTTCTGAGGTTGATAAAATAAGGACCCAGATTTTGGGGGCAATATGCTGACTCTGTAAATCGCTTAGAGAGGGCTGTGAAGCACTATAAAGCAGTATATAAATCAAAGTACTACTTCTATTGTTAGTAAAATTGAGAAACACTGTAATAGTAGGATTCTTTTCATAAACATTGGAAACCAGTCTAACCGAATAATCTTATTTTGAAGGGAAGAGCCTTCTGGCTTGTATCTTTTTAAAAGAAGCATTTAATTCCTTTCACTCTTTAAAAGGCAGTGTGGGGTTCTTTTGCATATAGAACTTGGGAGTTAAACATTAATGAATAGTCTTCAGTGATGCAGTGATTCCTAATTTTTCTTTGAAATTGTCAAATTTAGTTTAAATATTCTTTTTTCTGGGAAGTCCAAAGCAGTACACCATCTTTCCGCACTTCCTCACAAACAACAGGAAAACTACAAAGCAGGAAATAAGGATGAATAAAATATTTCTGCTTTGCCTATGAGCAATCTGGAAAGCAGATAAAAATTGGATGGGCAAAAAGCAGAAGCTTTAGATGCACCATTGTGAGTTAGAGGGAACTTCATGTCTTTTGGTACTGAACTATAGCAGAGGCCTTCTTCTGTGATCCAGATAAGTAATGCAGCAATAAAAACAAAATCTTGAAAGCTTGAAAAACTTTCTCTTTCCCTCTTCTTATACCAAAGAGAATCAGGATGGGGCAATTTTGAGTTTCTTTCCCACCACTTCTCGTCTTTCAGAGTTAAACTTCTGTTTACATAAATGCTATTACATTTTTACTTCAAAGTTATCCTCATATTCCTTTTTGGTGGGTATCTAAGTTCTTACTGAAGAAGAAATACAGAGAGTAAGAATGTAGAACATGATATGCAATGCTGTATAGTTCACTTCAACTTATGGTGAGATTATTTAGATCCGGTCTGGCCTTTTTTTCCCCTGAACTGTTTTATGCTACCACTATCTCTACTTGGCCAATACTGGACTGTAGTCTATGCACATTTTTTTTATCATCCAAGCCAACAATAAGTGAGTCTACAGCATGGCAAACATACCACATTTAATTAGTGTGGTTATATTTGCATGGATAACCCTTGTTTGGATGGCTTATGGAAGTGGTCTAAAAGGTTCTATGCAAAGAATCACATTGGGCCACTCATAAATCTGATTTCCAAAAAGATTAGTATCAGATATAGCACTAGCAATCACAGAGGGCAATGATGACAATGACTTGATTTGAACCACAAACTTTAGAGCAGGGTTCTTCAAACTTGGCCCTTTTATGACTTGTGGACTTCAGCTCCCAGAATTCCTCAGCCAGGCATGCTGACTGAGGAATTCTGGGAATTGAAGTCCACAAGTCATAAAAGGGCCAGGTTTGAAGACCCCTGATCTTACGAAAAGGGGAGAAAGGGCTGTTTGTGCCAAATTGATCTGCAAGGTAAACCATGAATATAAAGGCAAAGCTCTTTGGCAAGCTCCCAAAGTTACTTCCTACAAAACTTTTATCCCACCCATAAATTTAACACAAGACTGGCAAATAAATGAAAATATTAAAATATAATAGATTCCTCTCTGCTTTATCCTGGGGACCAAAAGAAGAACTCTAATCCCAACCTCTGTGTGATGAGGCAAAAATGCTTCTCCTCTTCCCTCACTCCTGTAAAGTTGCACTGATTTTTGACATGGGACTCAGCATTCTGGCTCAGTGGGTCATTGCTTGGAATTGCTGGCCTTTAAAACAAGGGTCTCTGACCAAGCTTTGCTCTGAGACTTCCTGTCTCCATTGTCCAAAACAAAGCCCAGCAAGCCCCAAGTCCTTGAGTAAATGCTGGGATCCTTTCTTGAATGGGGAATTCATTGCTTTGATCCCACTTCCATTTCTAGTCAGCTTCTCAGAAGACCGTGGTTGCCAGCCCTGCAATATTTACTTGGAATCCTAATGAAGCGTTCTTTATTGAGCATTCTGGCATTCTGGACCATCATTAATAGAATTAGATTACTAGTAGGAAATAGCCATTATGTTCAGATGGGCCTTTATGTAAGGATTCCTTGTTCCTACTATCTGACTCCTATGTAAGAAGGCTTTTCTTATAGCTTCTGGCATCAATAAAGGTAGTAAATCAAAATATGAGGCTGGGAGATTCTATTTGGGGGGGGGGCGCTGTGTTTATTAAGGTCTGGTCTAGAAATCAGGAGACTGACTCATTTTAGGCATGAAAGGCAGCTGGGTGACTTTGGACCCAGTCACTGTTTCTCAACCCAACCCAACCCACCTCCACAGAGTTGTTGTTGTTGTGGGGAAAACAGGAGAAGGAAGGAGTCTTATGTATGTTTGCTGTAATGAAGTAATGAAGGCAGGATTAAAAATGCAATAGAAAAATGCATCTTTATATGGCGAAAAGCTAAATGTTGATATTATTATTTGATTAAATTATTGAATCCACAGTAGTTCAACATATAGTCTTAGTATATGGCCAGATATTAAAAAAATAAATGATTTGAAATGTGAATAACATTTGAATTGTGTAATAGGCTATGAGCTCTATTGCAATGTTTTGAGAAAAAGCTTCAGTTGTCAAAGATTCCTTGAAACATTAAGGACAACACTTCTTTCATACAACATTTTCTTTCTGAAGCACACTTTTTAGAATTACATAGTTCATTATATGCCATCAAAATTATTAGACTGACATTCCCAAACATTATATATGACATCATTCTATCCATAAATCAGAACAATAGGTAGAGGATCCAGCATTAAATACAAATTCAATGTAGACCATCAACCTCTCTAAATCAGTATGCTTATTTAAGATTTATGACTTTTTCATCTTGTCTAAGTTGTATCATGATCTACGGTGTATTCTCTTGTATGAGATGTAAACAGCAAAAGTATTATGGATTAAATATAAAATGTAACTCAAAGATAAAAATCCCAGTGTACATGTTTAAAACAGAATTGCTCAGAATTCATAGAAAACTGAAGGATGAGGGTGTGCCAGCAAAGAATTTAGAATTTTTTCCCAACTTTGAAATATCTCCCTCAGAGCTGAATTGCATGCCTCTTTAAGTGGAACTACCCAAATGTTCTGCAAACAGAGCAAGAAGGTAGTGTTAAAAAAAAGGGATGTGAGACAACATAGAAGCTGCTATGGGTGGGTATAGATCTTCAGCAATGTGTAGAGATTGGTAGTGACTCTTAGGAAATTCAGATGAGGAATTTTCCCAGTCCTATGTGGAATATTGAGGGTTGTCTGAAATCTGGACAAGAAACTCAGAGATGCCTAGTCCTCATTATCTGTCCATTGCAGATAATGGACTGGGATTGATTTTTAGATCACAAACTCAAATGCCTACCTGTACTTTTCTCCTGGAAAGCATGTGCTGTAAAATATCTATATGGGCAGTGGTGGGATTCAAATACCTGAACAACCAGTACTCTTATTGGATGCAGACCTGGGCCTCCAAGGCCTAGAACGGACTTCCACAAGTGGCATCCACACATTTACGGCAGGCTGCTCTAGGCCTGGGAGGCCTCCTCCAGACCTCCGAGGCCTAGACTGGACTTCCAGAAGCACTGTGCATTAAGCCGGTTCTCCGAACTCAGCAAAATTTAGCTACCTGGTTCTGCCAAACCGGTGCGAACCAGCTGAATCCCACCACTGTATATCAGGCTATCTTGAAGAGCATTCAGAAGTTACAGCTGGTATAGAGTGCAACAGCATGGACAGCTTTTGGGTCTCTAGAGTTACACCAGTGTTCCCAGAGCTGCATTGGTTGCCGATTTGTTTCCAGGTCCAATTCAAGGTGTTGGTTATCACCTTTAAAGCCCCTCATGGTATGGGTCCAGGTTACTTGAGGAATCTTCTCATCTGACTGGAATTGGCCTCCCTCATCTCTGCCAGCAGAGGAGGCATGCTGCAAGCCCCATTGACCAGGGAATTCTGGCTGGTGGGGTCCAGGAGAAGAGCCTTCTCTGACATCGCTCCCGCCCTTTGGAACATTTTGCCCCCTGGAGTGAGGTCGGCTCCAATACTCCCAACCTTCTGCAAGAGCTTGAAGACCTGGCTCTGCCAGTTGGCCTCAGGCTCCAATAGAGGGGTTTTACATTGAGGATGGTTGGTAGATTAATATATTAATAACAGATCCCACCTCCACTCCTGCTCATTCTACTCCCTCCCTACCCATCTCTTAGTTACAGCTGATAGTTTGTATTTTTATAGTATTTTATTTTTATTATATACATGTTTATTCTTTTTAACATTGTAAAGTCTCCCATAGTGAGATGGGCAGCAAGCAAATTAGATAGATAGATAGATAGATAGATAGATAGATAGATAGATAGATAGATAGATAGATAGATAGATAGATAGATAGATAGATAGATAGATAGATGGCAGATGGATATAGATGATGGATGATAGATATAAAGATAGATAGACTTGCCAGATCTTCCTTTGCTGTAGACTCTCTCTCCCTCTCCCTCTCTCTCCCTTCTTCCCCCCTTTCCTCCCCTCCCCCCCCCCCCCCCCCCCCCCCCCCCCTCCCCCCCCCCTTCCCCCCCCCCCCCCCCCCCCTCTCTCTCTCTCTCTCTCTCTCTCATGAGAACTATTTCATATTACAGTATCTGATTGAACAGTTAGAAGAGGCCTAGCTTTGAGAACAAAGAGAGAGAAATGACAGGCCTGTTTCCATGCAGAAACATTCTCATTTTAAAAACATCTATTGGTCAGCTTTGAATGTGTTGCTTGGGATCTCTGAATCCTTTTTATTTGAAAGAAAAAGAACATATTCAATGGCACTTTTAGAAGGTTTTTTTAAATTACAAAGTGGCATAAGCTTTCTTAGGTAACAATGTTGAATTAGAAATAGGGAAAGTAGGATGGAAAGCCAGCGAGAAATTGAAAAGAGAAAGTATTTAAAGATTTTTCAAAAGAAAGTAAGAGGACACATTGTGCAGCATCTTAATAACATGCAGAGAAGCCCAAATCTCTGGTAAATCCCAGATGAATAGAAAAATATTTGTATAAGAATATTTACCACTTTTATTGTATATCTGAGTAGATACTGTAATTGCTTTTGCAGAAATAATAATCTAACTGAATTTTCTCATTCTCTTTTCTAAACTGCAACTCTTTTCTAAACTCTCATTTCTCATTCTCTTTTCTAAACTGCAACTTTTAAAAACCATGTTGTTGTTGCTATAGGAAGACATGGTTTGGATCAGTGTTTCTCAACCATGCCACCTGGGGAATTCTGGGAGCTGAAGTCCACATACCTTAAACTTTCCCAGATTCAGAAACACTGGCTTAGATTATTTCTAAATTTGCTTGACAATCCCCACCCCAGTACACCTCAAAGGAAAATATTGCAATAGGTGCCTTTTTGAAATCTCTAGCCCTATTTATTTATATATTTTATGTACTGCTTCAGTTTAAAAGACTCTAAACAGGGGAACAATAACCAATGTAAATATCAATAGAAAGGCACATTAATTATAAAAACATATCAGGAGCAGCAATACCAGTCACTCTGGAATCTTTCTGAAACAGCCAGGTCTTTACAAGTCTTCAAAAGCCCATAGGAGAAAGGGGGTAGCAGTTCCAGAATAAGAGAGAACTCCAACAGAGAAGGCCCACTTTCATTATCTGTCCCATTGCCCTTTATGAGAAGTGGAGACCTTCAAGTTGGACAGCTGCAAGCCATCAGTGAAAGTTGGTATGGTAGATATCCAGGCTCTGAACCATATAGAGCAGGGGTAGGCAACCTTGGCTCTTTTATGACTCGTGGACTTCAACTCCCAGAATTTCTGAGCCTGCCGGCTCAGGAATTCTGGGAGTTGAAGTCCACGAGTCATAAAAGAACCAAGGTTGCCTACCCCTGATATAGAGTGTTGTGGTAATGACTAGCACTTTGAATTGTACTTAGAAACAGCAGCCTATTTATTTATTTATTAAACTTGTACGCTGCCCATCTTGCTTAGAGGCAACTCTGGGCGGTTTACAAACATTAAAAACCAGTAAACATTAAATCAATAAATAACAATAACAATGAAAATAATTTACAGTTGAAAGATGAGGAGAAAGGGAGCAAGATGCACACAGGGAGAGATGGGGTCTTCTTTTAATCAGAGACCCACCTTCAGAGGGATGCACGTCCATTAGGGCCCTAGGCCAACTGGCAGAGCCAGGTCTTCAGGTCCTTACTGAAGGTCAGAAAGGTGGGTGCAGATCTTACCTCAGGGAGCACGATGTTCCAAAGAGCAGGATCCACAGCAGAAAATGCTACATATTGGTTACAATAATCTACAATAACTATTACAGAGGAGGTGCTTATGGCAGTCGTGAGACTACCCCGTAAGCATCTGGTCTGCAGGATTTTGCCCCAGCTGACGTTTTATGTGGTCTTCAAGGCAGCCAGATTTAAAGCAATTTGCAATAATGCAAGATGACACATGAGCTTCTCAGTAAGGCCCTCAAGCTAGAGATAGACAACACGTAGGGCTGTTGCCTCGCTATTTTGTTCATAGGTGGCCTCATGAGTAGGGAAAGGAACTCAAAATGTTCCTTTATAGCCCTACTCTTCTTTCCAGGTCAAGCAATCTACTCATTAAGCCTTTAAATTCAGTGGGGTCAACAAATGCTGAATATGGGAGAAGGTAACACTGTTATTATAAGCATAGCAAGTAGCATGATTTAACATGCAGTATCCTACGAGATTCCATCACAACCTGGAAGATGAAATGTGTTAAAGAAGCATTCTATTATTCCTACAACTGCCAAAAATATCACTTGGCAAACCTTTTTATTAACAAAGGACATCATGATACAGAGAGAACAGTACAAGTTTCTTAAATCTGCTACTAAATAATAGTGTGGCCTTGAATTAGATCACTCTAGATGCATTATCTTCCCATCTGTGAGGGGAAGAGGATAAGGAAGGCTTGCATTATTTTAATAGCTACTGTGATGATTAATAGGCTTCATCCATATATTTAAATATGCTATGAACAGAAATATCCTTTAGGTAATCTGAAGGAAATGGTGCACCAGCTGTGTCCCCACTAAGAGAAATTGGACGTTGTCATTCATAGCCCCGTTATACTGAGATTGGATAATTGTAACCTTCTCTGGAGGAGGCTGGCTTTGAAAAATGTTCAGAAGCTTTTATTATTTTCAAGTACAGCTGCTAGAATACAGATGAATATGAGGAATTTTGATGGTATTATCCCAGCACACTTTCAGTCAGGGGTTTTATTCAACGCTTCTGGTCTCTCTGTATGGTAATTCTATATGGTTATATTCTTCATCTTGATACAGCCAGACTTGCCTCATTCACACATAAGAGATCCCAGCATGAGATCTTCTCAAAGTGACTCAGATTTGTTCAGTGAGGCAATCTGAACCATGAAGGTTCTTTGCTTTGCTTCACCAATGTGAAACTGCCTAGTACTGGGGGAGGAAGTTGAGGTAGCCTTCTTTCTCTGTGCTGGCAGAGGAGCACTGAAGGTTTTTCTTACTGGACAGCTTTCAGTGAACCCACTGAAAGAGCCCAGTCTTGAAGCACTTGAGCCACTGTGAAGAATTTGGTATTTACCAACAGTGGAACCTACCTACGTTGTGGGAATAAAGTTATATTTCTTTTTTTTTACAGAGCTAAGTGATATTAGTAAGCACACACTGTTTACCTCTTGTATCTTTGCCTCTTTATAGAAGAACAAATACTGGCAGGGGGTGCGAAGAGGCTAAGGGAGATTTTTTCTCTCAAAATCAGCTTAGATGACCTGAAGATCTTCCTCTACAGTACTTCCTGAGGGAGACTGCTCTCTAGCTTCTCCCTAGTGCAGTGGTGGTGAACCTATGGCATGCATGCCAGAGGTGGCACTTAGAGCCCTCTGTGTGGGCACGCGTGCCATTGCCCCAGCCCTGCCTCCCCCTGCGGCCCCCTCTTCACCAGTAGCCCCCCTGGACGAGAGTTACTCCCAAGCGCAGCCTGTGCAGAGCAGCACAGCCAAGGACATGGCAGCCAGGCAAAGGGGACAAGATTCCGCCCTCACGCCTCGTCACACGCAGTTGATGCTGCGGGGTGCGGGTGGAGGGCGTGGCCACCATGGTGCTGCTGGGCTGCCTGGGAAATCTGCGGCGGGCTGTAGAGACAGTGAGTGGCCCTGTGGGCGGGTGGGATGTGGCAGAGCAGGGGTGGGATGGGGGCTGAGGTGGTTTTTGGGCACTCAGTCTCTAAAAGGTTTGCCATCACTGCCCTAGTGCAAGCTTTGCAGAAGAAGACTGAGGGGTTTCAGACTGAAGCAGTGAAGTTGAAGCAAATGGCCCATGTTTGGTTCACAGAGCAGCTTCGAGGGTTCATGTTTGGTTCACAGAGCAGCTTCACTGAAGCTAACCATTCATGGGAAACTTCATGCAGCCCCCAATGAACAGATGTAAGAAGCCTCTTAAACATTTGCAGAAGTATCTTCAAAAATATTCTAGAAGGATTGGTAAATAGCACGAGTGTGCAGGTTTTGTAGCCATAGGCAACTGATGGAAAACAGAGGTGCCAGAATGGAATGAAATATTCTGGGGGGAAAAGATAAAACTGAGTGTGATCTCGAAAGAAAACACTCCCATTGTCTCATTTAGTTACCGGATGGGTTTTCAGATTTTCCAGCTTTTGAGAAGCTTGTTTGAAGACAATCAGGACCGTTAATGTAGTTCTCATTTTTCTGCTTCTCTCCTGCAAACCACCAACATGGCCCTCAGCTCCAATAAGTTTCCTATTTTTGCCTTACCCCATAATAAAATTTTATTTTTATTTTATTTACTTATGCTGCCCATCTCCCCTATAAGGTGACTATTTCTGTCTTAGAGAATCTCAGGGCAATTCTTTCACTCTACATAATGCGTGAAGAGGGATAAGTCAAAGAAAGGGAATAAATCAAGAGATGTAACAGTATGACCTATGCTTTATATTAGGGTAAGAAACTCCAATGTGAACTCAAGGGATTTTCTTATCATATTGACTGGAGCTGCAGTTTAGTACTGTGCATAAATAGGGTTGCCTGGTCCCCTGATTTTGTACATTTGCTAGACTAAATCTGGTTTGATGCTTATTTGTATAGTTGACACAAATCCTGGTTGCATAAGGAGTAACAATAGTAACAATAGTAATAGTGGAATAGTGGAATGTTATATCTAATTTAATTGTCCATTTCTCAGCCCCTGAATATGTATTTCAAAGACCAAGTGTATGTTTTTTCCTGGAAAAGTTTACCATGTGGGTTAGCATATCTGAATGCAGCATACATATGTATTTTTACTCTAATATTGTTCAAATCAATAAGTGGCCTTGGTTAAATAGAAAATGTGCTAATTTTTTTCATTTCTTTTTCCTGCAATTGCAGGGTCTGGTTTTTTACCCCCTCCTGATCAATTAAATGTTGATCTGTTTGTTGTAACAGGAATTTGCCAGCTAGCTTTCATAGGTAAGAAGGAACTAGAACTCACAATCTCCTGATTTTTAGCCTGGAGCCTTAATCACTAGATCAAACTGGCTCTCAGGAAAGATGTGCTTTTCTTTGGACTTAATAGGACTAGCACTTTCTATTGCCCTAAGGATTTTAAAAAATCTTAAAGAACATTGACATTTCCCCCACTTATTAAAAATGGTTTTATTTTACTTTTCTGAGCTTTGTGATATGTACATTTCATACCACACAAAGGTCACAAGGTTGTATCATGCAAAGAGACTTACACAGTTTATTTTTAGGATGGACCAAATGCATAATTGATTAAAATATTTTTCCCATGTCCGCTATTAGCTCATAAAAATAGATGGAATATAACATTAAATCAGGATCAAAATTATCATAGTGTTTATGAAGTCCAAAGCTTCTAAGATTTGAAATCACGTTTCAAATTCCAGCTGTAGCTGGAACTTTGATGGGTAGCAATACTAGCAATGAACCTATAAAATCCATGACTAGCACCAAAATGGGAAAAGAAGGAAATTTCCTGCTTGTGGGACAAAGAAAATAGATTGAGTACATGAACTTGGGGACAATGGAAGGTGAGGAATTCATGATTCCACTTGATGCTCCTGATTCTGATTTGTCAAGCAGAGATTTATTTATAGCTACCACCACAAACAGCCTCTGCATTTCTACCACGAGCTCATTAAACAACATACCGGATACAAATGGGGCATGGTTATTATGCAGAAAGTTTATTCTCTTATTCCAATCTTCCCCAGATGTCTTCCAGATGTGCTAGACAACAATTTGCAGCATCCCCAGCTAGCATATTGAAAGTTGCCTCATTTAAGAATATGTGCACTATGATGTTAAACTTGCATCCACCAAGGAATAATACTTGGAATGTATCCATATGATTAATATTGGAGAAAGAGTGGGCAATGAAATGGATCTTTATTATATGTATAATGTTCATTCCACTCTTTACTTCTAAAATTAAATGAGGGAACCAAATAACTGGAAAGGTTGGTATCCAGAGACACAGCTTTTTAAAAGTCTGGAACAATGCTGATAAAGATCAAGTGGTTAGTTGTAAGCAAGAGCTTCCAAATTGCCTCCAGATGAATGCATCATAGCAGCTGACCCAAGCATACTTTCACATAGTTACTGCCTCATTCACAGAAGCATAGAGCTGGAAAACATCAGGGTGGGTTCCACTTGGCTGAAAAGGCATGAAAAGATTTTCACTGCCTGTAGGATGACATCATTGTCCTATTCTAATTATTCCTGGCTGATGAGATACTTGCAGAAAAGATGCTTTGCTTAAAAAAGGGTACAAAAACAAATTGGAAGCTCTTGATGAAAGCCTAATGCAGAAGTTGATAGTCACTGTAGCATTCAATTTCATCTTCATGGAAAAAATGCACAAATCTACCATACTGAGGGTGAAAGCTAACATTCTGAAGGTGAATTCTAAGAGCGGGCAAATTGAGAGTGAAGACCAGCATTCTAAAGTATGGCAGGACTTTGAACATCTTGTAGTCCAAACCATTTATTATCAATGCTGAGAACATGTGCTTCAAACAGTTCTGCAAAAATATCTTATTTTTTCCCCTAAGCAAACTACCAGCAAGCTTTCAGTGTTATTGAAACACTAGGTATGGGTATGGAACAAAGGGCTCAGGGGTATCTAAATGCTGTTTAAATGCTGTAGTATGGTGCAGTGGTTAGAATGCAGTATTGCAGGCTAATTCTGCTGAATGCCAACAGTTTGATCCTGACCAGTTCAAGATTGATTCAGCCTTCCATCCTAACTAGGTTGATAAAATGAGGACCCAGATTGTTCGGGCTAATAGGCTGTAAACTGCTTAGAGAGGGCTGTAAAGCACTATGAAGCAGTATATAAGCCTAAGTGCTATTGCTATTGCTTTTCACCTATTGCTGTTCCCCTCTCCCCTGTTACCTCTGTCACATTCTCCTCTTGTCTTACTTTCTTTCTGGCCCAAGAGTGTCACCTTGCCCCTTTAAACACTTAGCATATTTCCCATTTTTCATCTCATTGAATATTCCACTTTTCAATATCTGGGTCCCTGCCTTTGGTATGACATATAAGGGCAAGGGTGTAGACAATTACAGTGCGGTCAAACAACCAATTTTGAGGGATCTGCCACGAGAGATGTATTTAATTTATTTTGGCTATCTCTAGTCTGGTGAAGGCAGCTTACAATATTTATAAAACACAGCTGGATATTTAAAAAGCAGAGGTTAAAGCTAACTATCTTGTAAACTCATTTAAAATTAAATGCTTGCTAAAAGGCATGCATCTTTGCAGATTGTCCTACAGATTGCTTAGAGTGTAGGAGCCAGACATAATTCCCAAGGAAATGCTAGGAGCTACAATAGAAAGAGCCATCTCTCTGTCTACTTTAAGTTACGCCAGCAAGCAAATGATAAAAAGTGGAGCTATTTCAGTGACATGCATAACATGATTCTTGTAACTTGCACATTAGGTACCACCTGTACTGTCTGGATAACTTTTAAATGTAGCTCTATGTAGAGCTCATAGCAGCTGACAATGCAAAGTTGTAATCAAAGTATGCACAAGTATTAACAAAATATGACCAGTTCAAGAAGGTCACTGCTAGTGTACCAGGCAAAATGTAGCATAGGTGTACTTTATTACAACAGCCACCTGCAAGCCCATAATAACAGACCAAGAGATTGCTGAGGTACACCCCAGGGGTCTATTCTAATGCTGGAGTCCACGCTAAGATGGAGCCAACTGACATTGCTTGCAAAGAATTAAGCAAATTGCTCACAACCAGTCATTAAAGTTATAGATGCAATTATTGCAGATGCTTGCAGAAAGAACATCTACATAAAATTCTGACCACGAGGGAAAAAAGGTGTGCAACTTAGT
>NW_015389965.1:0-5502 GCF_001527695.2 Protobothrops mucrosquamatus
CCTCTACAGCTATTAGAATCAGATCCTGCACCGGACAACCACATCCTGTCTATCCAGGATTTGCCGGAGTCTCCCCTCAATGCAGGGGATGTTGCTGCAGAAACAGCTACTGATCACACGCTGAGCCGCGTGTTGAATTGGGTGCTCACAGGATGGCCTGAAACGTGTCCTGGCTCTAACTTCCAGAGTTTCTGGAAAAAGAAGCATGAGTTATCCACCTTTAATAGTTGTGTCCTGTGGGGTAGCAGGGTAGTAATCCTGACCTCACTGAGGACTAGAGTCCTTGATTCTCTGCATGAGGGACATCCAGGCATAGTCTGGATGAAGGCACTCACGCGTAACTACCTCTGGTGGCCTGGACTTGATAAAGACATCGAGGCCCAGGTCCACAGGTGTCACATTTGCCAGCAGTCAAGGCCAGAAATGCCACACGCTCCTGTACATAGATGGGAGACCACACAAGCCCCTTGGTCGAGGATTCATATCGACTTTGCTGGCCCCTTTCAGGGGCAACTCTTCCTCATTGTTGTGGACAGTCACTCCAAGTGGCTAGAGCTCATTCCAGTGTCCACTATGACTACTGCCAGGACCATCCAGGTGCTGAGGGGCATCTTTGCAACGCATGTGCTCCCAGATGTCATAGTCTCTGACAATGGGGCTCAATTTACATCCTCAGAGTTTCAGTCCTTTCTGAGGGCAAATATGATTAGGCATGCCACCTCAGCTCCTTTTCACCCAGCAGGTGGGTGATCCGGTTTGGGCACACAACTATTGACCAGGGGCACTGTGGGTGGTAGCTGTGGTTTGCAAGGTGTCAGGGCCGCTCTCATACGAAGTGGCCCTGGAAGACGGTCGTGTGCTCTGCAGGCACATTGACCAGCTGCGTTGGTTACCACGCCACTCTTCCGCTCCTGACTCTGCTCTCAAGGGGAGGAGGATCATGATCGCGATTGTGAATCTGAGTCTCTCAGTGAAGGCGGAACAATGCAATCGCCGAACGGGGNACTCAGAAATATCCTCAAAGTTCATGCCACAGGAACAGGAAACTATTCCAAACAGGGCTAGAGGGGGTATAAAAAACCTTCTACCCATGTGCTCACTCTCTTTCTTCTCCTCTGCTCCTTCTTGCAAGGACCATCTTTCTTCTGCAATAAACTGTAACCTTCTTCCCAAAGCAGTCGCCATGTTTGCTTATTTATTCCCAGCTTGGATGAACCAGGATGAAGACTTACTTATAACACAATAAAATCTGTTAATTTGAATAGACACCACCAGACTCTTTGTGACACTTACTTAGAAGTAAGCTATGTTGAATCCAGTGGATGTTACTTCCACATTGACGTAGAAAATGTTACTCTCCTAACCATATATTGCAATGTATGTCTTCAATTTTTTTAGCAGCTTCCAGAGAGGTAAGAATATTATTTTACTACACAAGGAGAACAACCAGAAAAGGTGGGCCCAAGAAAAATTGTGCTGCCATTAGTCTGCTGGTGCCCAAACTAGAAAACTTCCAGTTTCTTGGATCAACCTTCTTTTTGGCCAGGATCATGATACAGGTATGAAATAATGGTTGAAGCAGGCTGAGCAAAAAAGTCTCTAATTCAGAAATTCTTTCCTAATCCACAATCCTCTGTGCCCGACTCGCCTTCTTTTTCAGCAACCTCATTTAGAAGGAAAAAGAAGTGTATATAAGGGAGCACTTTAAACTCCTAGACGCCCCATACATGCACATGATTATGCTTGAGAACATGATTAAATACATAATCCCCAAAGATCCTTAAAAACAACTGCTTGGATGGGAGTTAAGCTCACGTTAACATTCCCTCTGCCATTTCTTCCTACAGCAAACAATAGAAGAATTCAGTGTAAACGTCAACCTCCTCTCTGTACTCTAATCCAGTGAGCTCCTGTGTAACAGGCCCTGTTGTCAGATGCATTTTTTTCTAGAGAGAGAGCACCTGAAATCCACCTAAAAGCTTTCATAGCAACCGAGGTCCAACGAGAGAGAGAGAGAGAGAGAGAGAGAGAGAGAGAGAGAGAGAGAGAGAGAGAGAGAGAGAGAGAGAGAGAGAGAGAGAGAGAGAGAGCATTTACACCCCAATTTTATTTATAGCACTCAAGGAGCCTCTGGACTGGGGTCTGTTTAAATTCATCTGTAAACCTCCAGGGTGCATTTTCCTACTGCTTTTTAATAATAATAATTGTAATGTATTGTGTTAAACTTATGGAAAAGCTGCAGAGGTCTGTGCAAGGACCGTTAGCAGACCACGTGGCCTGCTAGCCAGACTTGCTGTCTGCAAGGTTGATTAGTATGCATTTGAGCGGGAGAATACGGTGCATTCATTGGCTGACGCCGCCCAAAGCTGAATGTATAAATAGGGGCGGAGCCAGGTTTGTTTGTTTCTGTTTTGTCTTCAATAAAGAAGTACCTGTTTAATACTCCTGCCTCTTCAATGCTGAACCCAGCAGAAAACAGAACATTGGCGACGAGGGTGGGATTGTGCTGCCGAAATTCGACGAGCTGAGTCACTACGGGGAAAGGCCTAGCAAGCGCCTAGGCAGAACGGCGTTCCAAACCCCCACTCACTCTTTTCCTGCCAGTACGAAGACGCTGCAGGAGACTTCTTCTAGGGACAGCCCTGGAAGTCCCACAGAAGCCTGTGCAGCACGAGGCATTGAAAAGGCCGCCAAAGACTCACCATGGCGAAGATAGGTCGACTCTCAGAATTTGACGTCGCCCATCCAGAGAGGTGGAGCTCCTATGTCGCGAGGGTTGACCTGCGAGTCAACCAAATTCGGGAAGATGGATTGAAGGCCGCGACACTGCTGTGTGTTTGCGGTCAAGCAACATTCGACATCGCAGAGAACTTGGTTGCTCCAGCACCACTTGAGTCCATTGCATACGCAGAACTGAAAAAAATGCTCAAGGAACATTTTGAGCTGAAGCTTTCAGTCATCGCTTGGTGACACGCCTTTGAACAGTGAGACCAGCGTCCTGGGGAGTCCACTGCAGATTTCATAGCTGCTCTTCGCCAAGCTGCAAGGCCATGTGAATTCAAGAATCTTGAAGAATGGCTACGAGACCGTTTAGTTTGTGGGCTGAGGAGCCGAGACCTTCAACAAAAGATCTTTGCTAGAGAAACTGTCTCGTTTCAAGACGCGTTGAGGGAGATAATGACCAAAGAAGCAGCAGGAAGAGCTGTTAAGGCCTTGCGGCTCTCCAAGAACCCTCCTTGCTTGGACACAGTCCACCAAGAGGACGCCGACAGGGTTGACGACTCCAAATTGGACCACAAAGTCGATCGGTTACAGCAACCTCCAGAAAGAAGGCCTCAATGGCAACCTGACAAGGCAGTTCCCTTCTCTTGGTGTTTCGGGTGTGGAGGCCACCACAAACGGGCTGACTGCCGGTTCTGCACTGCAACTTGCCAGGCGTGTGGCAGACAAGGCCACATTGCCGCCATTCGTTTGGGTCGCAGAAAAGAACATTCATCGGAAGAGTTGCCTCAGAAAGGTACCGGGGTTCCAGTCAGAACAGGGTGGGTTTTTGTGCGAGTAGGAGGAGTGTATTTAGGACAGGTGCCCACCACCCACTCAAAGAAGAAGCTACACCTCGAAGTCAAGTTGCAAGGGGTCCTGTCCGACATGGAGTTGGACATGGGTTCAGCTCTATCAATAATCTCCCAAAGCACACTCAAGCAGATTTGTTGTAAAAGCGGCCAACAAGTTAAGCTCAGGCCATCGAACCTCATTTTAACAGACTTCCAGAATTCCCGGGTCAGCGTCAAGGGGGAGGCCACACTCGGGGTGCAGTTTAGGAACTTCAAGGTCCCGTTGGACGTCGTAGTTGTCGAGGGCAACTGCACTAGCTTAATTGGGCTTGATTGGTTTGATGCTTTGGGAATTCAGGTGACTGGATTAAACAGTTTGCAAATTGCGAGCCTTTCAACGTTGTGTAAAGAGTTTGCTGATGTGTTCAGCTCTGAGTTGGGGGTGTACAAAGGGGCCCCAATTTCTCTCCGGCTTGACCCTAACATAGCACCGATTAGGATTAAGCCTCGTCGGGTGCCTTTTGCCTTGAAGCAGAGAATCAATGCAGAGCTGGACAAACTGTTGCAGCAAGGCATTTTGGAGCCGGTGGACAGCAGTCCATGGGAAACTCCCATTGTCACACCATGTAAGGCCAACGGAGAAGTCCACATTTGTGCCGACTATAAATGCTCGCTAAACAAAGCTCTCCAGCACTCCTATCCAGTGCCTGTAGTCAGCCACATCTTGGCTTCACTACAGGGAGGTCGCATTTTCGCCAAATTAGATTTGGCACAGGCCTACCAGCAGCTGCCGGTGGATGACGCCATGGGAGAGGCCCAAACCATTGTAACCCACTGGGGGGTTTCAAGGTGCGAAGGTTACAGTTCAGGGTTAATGTAGCCCCTGGCATTTTTCAGAGCGTGATGGAGCGCACACTCTGCAACATTCCGGGTGTATGCCCACATTTCGATGATGTCCTCATAGCTGGGGAATCAGTCGAAAACCTTGCTGACAGGCTCCGGGCCATCTTGCGGCATTTCCACGAAGCGGGGCTGAAGCTCAAACAGGAGAAATGCAAAATTGGAGTCACTTCCACAGAATTCCTGCGGTTTCGTATAGATGCCGAAGGCATTCATCCTGCTGAATCCAAACTCAAAGCAATTCAGCAGGCTCCCAGTCCCAAGACGCAGGGAGAGCTTCAAGCCTTCCTGGGACTCCTTAATTTCTACCATGCTTTCCTCCCACACAAGGCCGCAGTGGCAGAGCTGTTACACCGGCTCTTGGACAAACAGGCCCCATGGAAGTGGACAAATGTCCACGAGAGGAGTTTTGCTGCAGTTAAAGCATTGTCCTCAAATGCGGTGTTGGCTCATTTCAATGAGCAATTGCCAGTCTGCATCGCGTGTGATGCATCCCCTTACAGGATCGGAGCTGTGTTAAGCCATCTTAGGGCTGACGGGACACAAGTCCCTATAGCATATTACTCCAGGACTCTTTCTGCTGCAGAGCGCAATTACGCACAAATAGACAGGGAAGCATTGGCCACTGTGGCGGGCATGAAGACGTTTCATGACTTCTTGTATGGTCGCCACTTCACGGTCTTCACTGACCACAAGCCGCTTCTGGGGTTGTTCACCATGAACAAGCAGACACCCCAAATTATCTCTCCTAGAATGTTGAGGTGGTCAATCTTCATCTCTGCTTATGACTATTGCCTGGTTCACAAACCGGGTAAGGAAATGGGCCATGCTGACGGCCTTAGTAGGTTGCCTCTACAGCTATTAGAATCAGATCCTGCACCGGACAACCACATCCTGTCTATCCAGGATTTGCCGGAGTCTCCCCTCAATGCAGGGGATGTTGCTGCAGAAACAGCTACTGATCACACGCTGAGCCGCGTGTTGAATTGGGTGCTCACAGGATGGCCTGAAACGTGTCCTGGCTCTAACTTCCAGAGTTTCTGGAAAA
>NW_015389965.1:6494-8029 GCF_001527695.2 Protobothrops mucrosquamatus
GCTCTGCAGGCACATTGACCAGCTGCGTTGGTTACCACGCCACTCTTCCGCTCCTGACTCTGCTCTCAAGGGGAGGAGGATCATGATCGCGATTGTGAATCTGAGTCTCTCAGTGAAGGCGGAACAATGCAATCGCCGAACGGGGTTTTTGCCAACGAGGCTGCTCCTAACTCAGGCACTGCGCCCATGGGACATTGCTCTCAATCGGGTTTTCATACCGCTACTACCTCAGGCACTGCGCCAACGGGACATTGCTCTCAATCGGCGCCAATGGGACATTGCTCTCAATCGGCTTTTCATGCCGATCCGGTGGATTCTTCTCCGCCGAGGAACTCTGGCTCGGGCCTACCAGAACAGGTCGGCCATAGGGAAATGGACAAAAGCTTGGGTCTACCGGAACAGGCCAGCCTTCACGAACCGGCTTCACCCGTATCGAACGGGTCACACAGCCCCGGTCTGCCGAGCCTGGCAGGCGAGCTTGCAGATTGGGAGCTAGCAGCAGCTCCGAAACCTTTGGAGCGGGCGAAAGGCCCACCGAAGTTTCTAAAGGACTACGTGAGGTTTTTGTCACTGCAAACTTAAAATGCTTATGTATTTTTATTGCAAACTAAAATGCTTATGTAGGTTCTTGCAACTTTTGAATGCCTATGTACTTTGATGTGTGTGTCTTCTTACAACCTGCAATGTTAACTATTCTTAATACTGACAATGTATTGTAAGGGTTTTGTACCACTGAATGTCATTGTGTTTTTTTTTTAATGTGTGTAATCTTTGAACAACAAACAATGCTTTGTATGTGTTAAAAAGAACCAGGAGGGGAGTGGTGTAATGTATTGTGTTAAACTTATGGAAAAGCTGCAGAGGTCTGTGCAAGGACCGTTAGCAGACCACGTGGCCTGCTAGCCAGACTTGCTGTCTGCAAGGTTGATTAGTATGCATTTGAGCAGGAGAATACGGTGCATTCATTGGCTGACGCCGCCCAAAGCTGAATGTATAAATAGGGGCGGAGCCAGGTTTGTTAGTTTCTGTTTTGTCTTCAATAAAGAAGTACCTGTTTAATACTCCTGCCTCTTCAATGCTGAACCCAGCAGAAAACAGAACAATAATATAAAAAAAGAAATACTGTGTGAACATTTGGATAGGCAGAACACATCTAAAATAACCAAGTAGCTCTGTCCTTAACACATAAATGAAAATGTTTCTATCTGTGCCTCTGTTTCTATCTCTATTAATTTCTATCTCCATCTATCTCTATCTCTTATCTCTCTATCATCTCTCTCTCTAATCTCTTTCTGTCATCTATCAATCTCTATCTCTCTATATCTGTCTCCCTCTCTGGAGCACTGGGGAACTACCAGAGGACTGGAAAAGAGCTGATGTAGTTCCCATCTTCAAAAAAGGAAAAAAAATGGATCCAGGAAATTACAGACCTATCAGCCTGACCTCAATACCTGGGAAGATTCTGGAAAAGATAATCAAACAACGAATCAGCGAACACCTAGAGGCAAACAAAGTCATTACTAAAAGCCAACATG
>NW_015389965.1:8895-20636 GCF_001527695.2 Protobothrops mucrosquamatus
AAGAGACTGGACAGCCATTTGTCTGAAATGGTGTAGGGTTCCTGCCTGAGCAGGGGGTTGGACTCGATGACCTCCAAGGTCCCTTCCAACTTTATTATTATTATTATTATTATTATTATTATTATTATTATTATTATTATTATTATTATTATTATTATTATTATTATTATTATTATTATTATTATTATTATTATTATCTCTATATCATCGGTCTGTCTGTCTCTCTGTCATCTATCTATCTCTTCTATCTGATTGTATATCTATCATCTATCCTTGCATTTATTCATGACAATTTTCAACCAGTTGTAGAAGTTGCGGTTTTAATTCTTTATAGCCTTACTTCTAATTCTAGATGTTCTGCATTGGAACAGAAAGAGAGAGAAAAACCCTCAATATGCATATGTAGAGGCAATGCACAGGCTTCTTTTACTGCAGTCTCAACATAAATACAGATTGAAAAGTGGATTTTTGATTGCATTTAGATGAATTCTGGATTAAATTCAAACTGTCTTGATGAAAAAAAACAAAACAATGGTCCCTCAAAGCCTAAAAGCTTGCTCAGAAATTAAGCTGGTCACAGGAGTCACTTCCTGTGAGAGAAATGAGAAGCTTGTCTGACTCTTCTTAACTTCACCCTTTGTTTAGATTCACACAATGGTGCACTTCTGTGGAAGCCACTTCAGAGTTAGAGGCTGATTTTGAAACCAGGGCTTCTGTTGCAGGATCCAATTGATGGCTGGCTATTAAGTCATTGGCTGTTGTTTCCTTGTGCCACACACAACAGCCATCATATAAATACCACACGCAAAACAGCCCAGAGCACACAGAGAAGTCCCCTTATACTTCAGCATAAGTCTGAAAGCTTGGAAGACAAATCCTCTGATCGCGGTGACCCACCCAGATTGGATCCTGCAACATTATCCTGGGACATGTATCCTAGGGCCCTAGGCCTTCATTCCTAGGGCTACTGTATTTGGGCTGCAAAAATTCAGATAACCACTAGAGGGCAGCAAAGGCTAGGTTTGCTACTCTCTAGTGGTCACTTGGGATTTCTGCAGCTCAGATTTGGTCACTTTAATTAAGCATAAAGTACAGTGTTGCAAAAATGGCCACTAGTGGGTAGACACTGACCATCTGGACAGAATCCAGAATCTAAGCAAACTACAGCAGTGAGAGACATGAATGGTTTTTCTCTTTCTTTCTAAATGCCTAAACAAGAATGGGTAGGCTAACCTGATGACGTAGGAGCACTCACACAACGCTACCCATCTCCTTAGGAAAACCATGGCAACCGATCCAAGCCTCACGTAGCCTGGCAGGAGGAGGAAGGAAATCCACAGACTTAGCACGCTTCAATCTGCTCTTTGCCAAAGCAATATCTGTATTTCTCCATCCCACCCTCTTTGGAAGATATCTCAAAAATGGAAGGGAGCAGGTACATCCAGCAGATACTACTCCATGCAGGATGTAAATGGGGGGGGGGGCTTGCTTTTGAGGAATTTTGCACGGAGGGTTTTATAGAATGCATTTAAATATGATCAAAATGTATTACCTTTATCAAGTGATGAGCTAAGAGTTCAGTATGATCACACCCACGTGTGCTTGTTGTCCGTTTTACAGATCAGGAGCCAAGCAACCAACTCTTTTCCGGCTGGGTCATTCTGAGGCTCACACTCAGACAGGAGGTTGCTGCTGAGTTGCTGTCTCCAAAATCAACTCATTCCTTAGTAAGAAAAAGTCTGTACAGGTAGTTCTCGACTTACAACCACAACTGAGCCCCAGATTTCTGTGGCTATGCGGGACATTTGTTTTGTCCCATTTTGCGACCTTTCTTGCCAAGTTGTTGCGTGAAACATTGCAATAGTTAAGTTAGTAACACTGTTAAGT
Source organism: Protobothrops mucrosquamatus (assembly GCF_001527695.2). Taxonomy (NCBI): domain Eukaryota; kingdom Metazoa; phylum Chordata; class Lepidosauria; order Squamata; family Viperidae; genus Protobothrops; species Protobothrops mucrosquamatus. Next base: position 10,783 of record NW_015389965.1, read on the forward strand.
AAATCTGGTATCCCCGTTGACTTTGCTAGTGAGAAGGTCGCAAAAGGTGGTCACGTGACCCCAGGACCCTGCAACCGTCATAAATATGAACCAGATGATAAGCCTCCGAAGTTTGATCACATGACCGTGGGGATACTGCAATGGTTATAAGTGTGAAAAATTTATACCTGCGGTCCCCAACCTTTCTGGCTTGGCAGTCTGGCAGAGGGGTTGGTGGCGAGGAAATGGTTCTGTGTGAGTGGCAGGTGTGCATGGCAGCGTACACAGCTCCATTTGTGCAAGCGGTGGGTGCTCGTGCGGCCCAGTTCTGAGCGGGCTTGGGGACCCCTACTTTATACAAAAGGATTTCCTAAATTGCTTTATCAGCTTGACTGGAAATGATTCGTCTGCTTAATTTCTGCATATCATACCATTAAAGGCTACAGAGGAAAGCCAGACTGACGAAGAAGCAAGTGGTAAACTAGATCCTCCATTACCTTCATAGCCCTTCTAACCCTTTAGCAACAGAACCTAAGGCACAAAGTAAAACTTTTCCTAACGTGCAGATACAATGCAATGATAGCAGAAGATTCACCTACTGAATTTCTACATGCAATAGAGGAGCTCAGTCTTCAGGTCCCCTATGAAACATTCAGCATTGAAACGAAGATTGGGAAATCCTGTTCTCTTTTTAATATTATATATTATGTTTCCCTCCCCCCCCCCCCCGGTCAGGAAGAGTCACTCACAGAGCCAGTGTAGTGGAGAGATTAAGAAGCTGAGCTTAGATCTCATGGTCAATCCCTTGAATTTGGGCCAATGACTTCAAAACTCTTCACAGGATGTTAGTGAGGATAAAATGAGGGAGACTTTCCAGAAAGCTGCCTAGCTGTCAACGCTGCTAATATTAGATATTATTGCTTTGACAAGATATGCAGAACTGTCTGGTATTTTTAGAGTTAATTCAGATGATGGTGGGGGGGGGAGGAGAAAGATAAGGACTGTGCGTGGGAAGGGAACGGAAGTGAATCTTTGCCCTCCAGGTTAATTGGAAAATGTGAATGATGACTGCAAAAATGGGAGGGGAATAGCCTGGAATGTTACGTGCAAAGGAAGGGAAATTCAGATCTTGGCATCCATCCATGTAGTGTCGACACTCTGTTAGACTGTAATAAAGGCTTTCTAGGATAAACAATGTCTGGAAATACTTTGAAGTGTTTCATTAGTCAGAACACTGACACCATGCCAAGATCAACAAACTTCTCAAACCATTTAGGGGTCCCGAGCCCCAGTTGCTGTTCCTAAAATAAAAGGAATAAGCTGACGAAGATTTGGGGAAGATCTCATTATGGAAGAAGAAAGATTGTCTGAGGCCAGCACCCCAGCAGCAGCAGCTTCCCCGGGGGGGGGGGGGGAGCGACGGCCGCCAAGCCAGGGGAGAAAGAACTCTGGCAGATCTCCCAGCTGGGAGCAAAGACTTCAAAAGCAGAATGGTGGAGAGCTAACGAATCGCCTGCCACTCAAGTTTTGGGTGAGTCACTGGAAAAAATTCAAAACCCAGAGGTGAAAAGCAGAAATCACTTCCTGCAGAGAGGAGCCTACAGCCCTTCCATTGCAGATCAGAAAGCCTTTCAGATCCTGTCTTCCCCTGCCAGGGACTCCAACCCTGAAGAGAGAGGGAATCCCAGTCTGAGGCCTCTGCAGCAATGGGGAGATTGGGTTCCCCAGCAGGTAGATGGTCAGCGACCTCTGAGCTTGCCACAGCTAATAGAGGCCTTGCAACAGCTTGGGGTGGTGCAGAAGCCAGGAGATCAGCAGCTGGTGGGAGAACAACCACAGCAAGGAGATTGGCCACAGCCCCTGAAAGTGCAACCCCTGAGCATAAATCTGCAGCCAGGATGGGGCCAGCAGCAACAGCCACAGTGGGGGCCCCAACAGCCTATAATTGCACCACTTTTCAGAGCAACCTTCGATGGGGACCCAGTGAAGCTGATTTTTTTTTTCTCAACCAAGTACGCTCTCATTTGAATTGCTGGGCCTATCTCTACCTGGAACCAGGTGCCATGGCCGATGTGATTGCATCCAGCCTAGAGGGAGAAGCATCCGAATGGCTGAACAATTTATATAATGAGCAAGCCCCAGAATTGGAGGACCCCCACCTCTTCCTCCTAGGGCTGAGAGAAAGATTTGAGGACCCATCTCTTGGCCTAAAGGCAAGAGAACAAATCCACAAAATAAAACAAGCCGGCAGGCCTGCCCTGGAGTACGTGCGAGAATTTCGCAAGTTAGCAGGTCGAATAGAGGGGTGGCCAGAGCAATCCCTAATCCATCACTTTATAGAGGGATTAGACGACCACCTCTCTCAGGCTTGCATCTATCGAGCAGTACCTGACCAGCTGCAAGAATGGTACCAGGCAGCAGTGAAGCTAGATGTTCATCTCGCCCTCTATAAGAAGCCTCCCCCACCTGAATCCAAGCGGCAGCCAGAGCAACCCAAACAGCCATCACCCCCACGAAAACCTCCAACTACTGTGATGGCTGAGAGACCCAAGCCACCTGCAGGCCCATCAATTAAGTGTTTCCAGTGTGGACAGGAGGGACATCGAGCAGCAAACTGTCCAGTCCCCTACCCCCGACTACAGAGCAGACTGAAACCAATGGCGGGAAGGAAACCTGCCCAGCGGCTGACGAGAGAGAGATCCAACCGGGTCACGCAGGAACCTGTTGCCCAGATTACACCCCCCGCACAGGAGGACACCAAGACTCCGGGTGGACCTGCCCCTGCTCTACCCTCCTTTGACAGCGACGACGAAGGAGAGAATGACCTGATGGTGAGTCAACACGTCCCGCCTTTTTCACTGGCCGCCAAACTTATAATCCCTAAGTCTGGGGCACAAATGGACTTAAATGTGCTAGTCGATTCTGGATGCACCCGCTGCATTATTAGTCTGCCGTTTGCCATGAAAATGGGCATACGGGCAAAACAGCTCTCCAAACCTGTGAGGTTTGAGCAAGCTCATGGCTCCCTGATGGGAGGGACTCTTGTTACACAATTAACTGAGCCCTTACGCCTAGAAATAGGTGCGCACTGGGAGTTTATTTGCTTCCTAGTGGCTCCAAAAATGACTGAGACTGTGATCCTAGGGCTAGCCTGGTTGGACAAATGGAAGCCGTTTATCTGGTGGGAGAAAGGAATGAGAACTGTGAGACTACATATAGGGCCTAAACCTCCCGCTGATTCAACCGATGTTGCGGGACACCTTAGGCCACCCAATGAGTGAGCGCACATGGCTGCCTCACTGCCGCCAGGTGAACCACTCATCCCCAACGAATACCGGGACCTGGCGGAGGCATTTAGTGAAAAAGAATGTGATGCCCTGCCCCCTCACAGACCCAATGACTGCTCTATTGAACTGGTGCCAGGAGCCAAACTCCCACGCCCGAGAATGTATGCTATGTCCCCCCTCGAAATGGAGATGCAGCGATACGTGAACAAAAACCTAGCGAGGGGGTTCATCGAACGGGCCAAATCTACCGTGGGAGCCCCTGTGTTGTTCAAAGAGAAAAAAGATGGGTCTCTTCATCTCTGCATAGACTATAAGGGTCTCAATGCTGTAAGTGTGGAAAATAAATACCCCCTCCCCCTCCTAAAGGACTTATTAACCCATCTGGCTAAGGGGAGTGTCTTCACTAAATTAGACCTGAGAGAGGCATATTACCGAGTGAGAATAAAGGAGGGGGACGAGTGGAAAACTGCCTTCAACTGCCCCATGGGGACCTATCAATTCAAAGTCATGCCATTTGGACTACAGGGGGCCCCAGCCGTATTCATGCAGCTGATTAATGAGGTCCTACATGATCACTTGTACAAAGGGGTTCTGGTGTATCTTGATGATATCCTGATATACAGCACGAACATGACTGATCACAGAAAGCTGGTGAGAGAGGTGTTAAAGAAACTATTGAATGCCAAGCTTTATGCCAAATTGTCAAAATGTGAATTTCACCAGACCCGATTAGATTACCTTGGCTACAGAATTTCCAATGAGGGCATTGAAATGGATCCATCCAAGGTAAAAGCTATAATCGAATGGCAGCCCCCCAAAACTCACAAACAACTCCAGAGCTTTCTAGGTTTTGCCAACTTCTATCATCAATTCATCCCCTCTGTCAATGATCCTACCGTACTCCTGGCAAGAATGACACCGAGGCAAACGTTACACAGGAAGCAGCAAGTTTACTTTGAGGTATCGTTGGCATGCAAGGCATACAGACAAAGTTTCCCCTGCTATACAAAGTCCGCGCTGGGAGCAACTGCCTCCCAGCGTGGTTTAAATAATAATATGGTGCAACCAACCCCGTCCTCCACCCACCTAGCCAGCATCCGGACGGAACTGTGATAAAGAGCCAACAGCTGTCCCAGCCGGCCTCCTCTCCACCACGCCCCCGACTCCAGCATCTTTGAGCGTCCTGAGGGGCGCCGCCAAGCCAGCGCGGCTCCCAATGCCATCCAATGATTTGGCCGCCCGTCAGCTGTTCGGCCGTCCAGGAACCATCGCCGGAGATGCCGGCGCCCAAGGTGCTTGCTGCCGGAGAGGGGACATCGCGGGGCGCCGGGAACGCGCCCACCCCGTTTCTGGGTTGAGGCCGAAAGGGTAAACTGCCTGGAACCTGTGCTGGCTGCCGACATCCTCTCCCTGCGTGCCATCCTTCTCCTCCCCCCCCTCTGCGTGTCGAGCCCAGAGGGCTTGACAGGCAGCCCCCCTACCAGGTATCCTCCTGGAAAGCAAGGAGAGACATGTGATTAGGCATGTGTCATGGAGGTTGGCATGGCTACCTTCCCTCCTGGCTTATGAGGATATTTGCGGTGGTACCGCCGTAACAACCGAGGAGCGTCGACATCTGCCTCCCCCACCCAGGAGACCTCAGATATCAGGTACCCCTTCCACCGTACTAAATATTGTACACGACTCCGGTGAAGCCGGGAATCAAGTATTTCATGGATCTCATATCAATCCCCCCTGACCGGACCTGGAGACTGTTTTATGCGCCTGAACGACGGTTTCGTCACTGGCTTTAGGAGGCTGCTATGGAAGACCGGGTACACCTTGCCAAGGTTGCAGGGCAACTGTAGCCGCACAGTAACCGGGTTGATGACCCGCTGTATCTTGAATGGTCCTATATATTTCGGGCCCAGTTTTTTACATGGCAGGCGCAACTTTAAATATTTCATGGACAGGTAAACCATGTCTTTGACCTGAAAGGGTTTTTGTGGGGCCTGTTTCTTATCGGCCTGTTTTTTCGAACGTTGCTCTGCTTTTCTCAGGGCCTTTTTTACCAACTCCCACACACCTTGGATCCGAGGTATCCACTCATGTGGTTGGCAGGAACCAGGGTCTCCCCGCGGGCATTCAGGGATTGGAACAAACTCCACCACGTGCACAACCCGGAAAGGAGCAAAACCGGTGCTACTGTGGATCATGTTGTTGTATGCCACCTCAGCGAACGGCAGGAGGTCGGCCCAGTTCATCTGTCGGTAATCAATGTAGCACCGCAGGTATCGTTCTACCATCGCGTTGGCTCGTTCAGCTGCTCCATTCATGCTGGGGTGGAATGCCGAACTCAGGCCCTGAGACGAACCGATTGACGTGATGAACTCCCTCCAGAACCGAGCAGTGAATTGCACGCCTCGATCAGATATGATGCATCGGGGCACCCCGTGTAACCGGTAGATGTGTTATAAACAGTTTCGTCAACCGTCGAGCAGATGGTAACCCTTTGCACGGGATGAAGTGTGCCTGTTTTGAGAACAGATCTATCACTGTCCATATCACTGTATTCCCACGACTTTTTGGCAGCTCGACAATAAAGTCCATGGCGATCTCTTCCCATGGACAGGTCAGATCGGAAACCTGTTGTAGCAACCCAGGCGGTTTCCCTACCTGGGGTTTTGTGGTTGCACACATGGGACATTCCTGTATATATGTCTCCACATCCGTTTTCATACCTGGCCACCAGAACTGGCGTCTAAGCAGGTGCAAGGTCTTTAGAAACCCAAAATGTCCGGCCTGCTTAACATCATGGCCCCGGCGAAGTACTTCCACCCGTAAGGGTTGTGGGACGTAGTTCTTATCGCCCTTCCACGCCAAACCCTCCCTCCTGGTTAATACGTCTGGATGGGCCAACACCCAGGGATCGGAGATGAGTGCACCTTGCAAGTCCTGTACCAGGTCCTCCATTGGGCGCATCACCGTGACTCTTTTGACTGGCTGCTGAGAAGAGGGTATCATAGCCTGTACCACCTCCTCCCTTTTACTATTATATTGTGGCATACGGGATAATGCATCTGCGAGGAAGTTCCTCCCACCAGGTACGTATTTCAACTGAAACCGGAAACACTGGAAATACTGCGCCCACCTCACGTGTTTTGGGGCTAGCCGATGAGGCGTTTGCAAGGCCTCGAGGTTTTTGTGGTCAGTCCACACTTCGAATGGCTCTTTGGCCCCTTCCAGGAAGTGACGCTATGTGGCCAGCGCCCACCTCATGGAAAACACCTCTTTTTCCCATATTGCCCACCCCCGCTCGGCACTGGTTAACTTACGCGAGGTGAATGCACACGGTTGCAGAATCCCCTGATCATTCTTTTGCAACAGCACCGCCCCCACCGCTACATCGCTAGCGTCCGCTTGCACGATAAATTGGTTCTCTGGGTTAGGATGTCGTAGAACCAGCTCCCTCGAAAATAAGGCTTTTAAGGTCTCAAACGCCTTTTGGCAATTAAGCGACCATGGTAACGCCTGGTTCGGACGCGGCTTGCTCACCACGTTTTTGGTGCGGAGCAACTCCATTAAAGGCAAAGCTACCGCAGCGAAGGACGGGATGAATTGCCGATAAAAATTCGCAAAGCCGAGAAAGCTCTGCAGTTGGCGACATGTTCGTGGGGCTTGCCAATCAAGTACAGCCTGCACTTTACCTGGGTCCATCTCCACTCCCTCCCCTGATATCCTGTACCCAAGGTAGTCCAACCGCGTCTGATGGAATGCGCACTTGGACAGTTTGATGTACAAGTGTGCCTGCAGGAGTTTGCGCAGAACCTGTCTGACTAACTGAACGTGATCTGTCTTGTTCGCTGAATATATGAGAATGTCATCCAGGTACACAAGGACCCCTTGGTACAAGTGGTCATGCAGCACTTCATTGATTAGTTGCATGAACACCGCAGGAGCCCCCTGCAGCCCAAACGGCATCACCTGGTATTGGAAGCTCCCTAACAGACTGTTGAATGCGGTTTTCCACTCATCTTTTTTTATCCGCACCCTGTAGTACGCTTCCCGCAGATCAAGCTTCGTAAAGATCTTTCCTTTGGCTAAATGGGCCAGGAGGTCTTTCATGAGGGGAAGGGGATATAATTTCTCCACGCACACCTCGTTGAGACCCCTGAAGTCTACACAGAGGCGTAGCGTACTGTCTTTTTTCTCTTTGAACAGTATGGGGGCCGCAACCCGCGAACGAGCAGGTTGGATAAATCCCCTCGCCAAGTTTTTGTCTATATGCCTCCTCAGTTCGGCCATCTCCTTCGGTGTCATGGCGTACATCCGGGGCTTAGGGAGTTTCGCACCCGGCATGCTGTCGATGGCACAATCGGTCGAACAATGAGGAGAAAATACATCGCACTCCCACTCGTCAAACACTTCAGCGAGATCAGCATATTCTGGTGGAAAGGTGACAACCTCTCACCCTCCCTTTTCCTGTCTGTCCTCACTCTCTTTACCCACTCGAACCTGCTCATGGGGTGGTGGCTGGGGACCAACACCTATTTGAACCTTCCGGTACTCCCCCTCCCACCAGATCATTGGACCCCATTTATCCAACCATACTAAACCCAATATAACGGCCTCCGTCATTGAGGGGACTACCACAAAACGAATAACCTCCCAATGTTCCCCCAACTCCATCCGTACTAGTTCGGTGATGAACGAGGCAGGAACTCCTCCCAGTAAAGAACCTGTTCTATCCCAGCCTATTGCCGTCCTTGTTAGAGGCACAAGGACCAAACCCCTGCTGATACAATAGGCTGGAGACTTTAAAACAAAACAAAATCCCTTTTATTTGGGTGACAAACCTGTCAATAAGTCCAAAACACAAACAGCAAAACTCAAGTCCAAAGGAAGGAAATAGTCCACAGGAACACGTTGCAAACAAGACGAAAAGACCAGGATTCCAAGAAGCACTTTGCAAACGGTTGCCTTCAGCAACCAGCACCGCCCACACCTCCCCTTTTTATACAGCAGTCCCAGGGCGTTGCCTCTCATTGCCTTCTCCTTTTACTTTGGAGTTGTCGCATTGACTGCTGTTGTTTTTCTCTCACTAATTGACGACGTCTGCGAGCATCAATTAGCAAGTCCAGGTGTGAGCCTTCCGAATCTGACTCCTGCTCCTCACACAGCTGAGCTTCATCAGAAACATGACTGGAGGGGCCAGGCTCTTCATCAAGCCGTGAGTCCTGTAATTCATCAGAGCCTCCCTCTGACCCTGATGGCCCCTCAAAGGCCTCCTCCACCTCCTCCTCAGATTCCTCAGACTCAGCTGTTGGGAACACAGGCTGGCACGGAATCACAACACTATCCCGCACCGCAGGGCCCTTCCCCCGGGTCTGCCGATCCAGATGCGGTCGGGATGGGAATTGGTCATGAAAGGCGGTCACCAAAGCAGGAGCATGAACGGTGGTCGCATCCTCCCAGGTGAACTCCTCTGGTCCGTAACCTTTCCAGTCAATCAGATACTGGAAGCGACCTTTCACCCAACGGGAGTCCCGAATGCTGGCAACCTCGTACTCGGGAGCACTGTCTCCATCACGTTGTTCCAGTGGGGGAGGTTCGGCTCGGCGGAGTGGACACGCCAATTGCTCAGGGACCAACAGAGAGCAGTGAAAGACCGGATGTACCCGCATGGAACGTGGCAGAGTTAAGCGATAGGCGACCGGATTGATGACAGCCTCGATGGGGAATGGTCCTACATATCGGTGGTCTAATTTCTTGACTGGCCGGGTTGACGGTAGGTTCCTGGTGGACAGCCATACCCGGTCTCCTACCGATAGTGGAGGCGTATCCCGCCTCGACCGATCGGCAAACCTTTTGTAGTCAGCCTTGGCCTTCTCCAACTGTCGCTGCACCAATCGATGGATCGCCTGTAACTCTGCCATGTAGTCGTTCGCTGGTGGTCCCGGTGTGTCTAATGGGGAAAGAGGGAAAAACCGAGGGTGATAGCCCACATTGGCTAAGAATGGGGTCATCTGCGTGGAGGTGTGCTGGGAGTTATTGAACGCAAACTCAGCCACCACCAGATAGTCCACCCAATTGTTCTGCTTCTGATTGACATAGCAGCGCAGATATTGTTCCAGGATTCAAATGACCTTCTCGGTCCCTCCATCAGTTTGGGGATGATGTGTGGACGAGAGGCAGATCTTGACGTCTAACGCCTGCATCAACCCCTGCCAGAAACGGGCTGTGAACTGGGGCCCCCTATCGGACATGACCCTATCAGGAAGACCATGTAGCTAGAACACCTGCTGGATGAACATGCGACCGGTGGCGCGGGCAGACGGCAAGCCACGACATGGAATGAAATGTGCCATCTTGGTTAGCATGTCCACCACCACGAACACCGTCATGACTACTGCGCATGTCTGGAAGATGGCGGACCCCTGCTTCTTAGCTCCGTGGTAGTGGAGCTGAAGATGGACAGAGGGGGGGGGTTTGGAGACCCCCGAGGACCCCCGAGGACTTAGAAGATTCTGACCCACCTGGCTGACTGCCCCGGTGAGTTTTCCCGGGAGCGTGGGCGGCCGTTCGTCGGCCCGTTCGGCCCGTTCGGCC
>NW_015389965.1:23923-46346 GCF_001527695.2 Protobothrops mucrosquamatus
AGTATTTTAATTGGAAACACAGCTTGTAATATTTGGTTTTAATTCGGCTTTTATCGGGGTTTATTTTCTGTATTTTTGTATTTTGTAATTTTTTGTATTTTGTGTTTATTATTTGTTTTTAATATGCTGTGAACCGCCCTGAGTCCTATGGGAGAAGGGCGGTATACAAATTAAAATAATAAATAAATAAAAATAAATGAATCCAGACGACGGGGGTAAGTCCGTCAGGAAGTCCATGGACACAGCCCCCCAGGGTCTTTTGGGTGTCAGCAAGGGCTGCAGTAGTCCGGGCGGGGCCCCTGTCGCTGACTTGGCCTGCCTACATGAAATACAAGATGAGACTTAGGTCTGGACGTCGTGTCGGACTCGGGGCCACCAGAAGGTCCGGGAGACCAAGTTCAGGGTCTTGAACAGGCCAAAATGCCCCGCCGCCGGATTGTCGTGACACTGGCTGAGGATGAGTCCCCTGAGCGGGCCCTCAGGAACATACAGCCGATCACGATAGTGGAGGAGTCCATCCGTGACTGTCCATGGGGAATTGGGCCCCACCTCCTCCTTTCGCTGAGCCACCCAACCATCCTGCTGCTGGGCCTCCCGAATCTGAGCCCGTATATCTATCGGCTCTCGTACCGCAGCAAAAGACTCGATAGGGAGCACTGTCCTGGGCAGAAGCTTGTCTTCTGCTCGGGAATATTCAGGCTTTCTGGACACAGCATCCGCTCTTTGATTGTGACTGCTGGGTATGTACGTCACCCAGAAATTGAACCTCGCAAAGAAGAGAGACCACCGGATCTGGCGTTGGTTCAATTTCCGAGCGGTCTGCAGGCTCTCCAAATTCTTATGGTCCGTCCGGACCTCGATTTGATGATGCGCCCCTTCCAGATGATGCCTCCAGGCCTCGAATGCCACTTTAATGGCCAATAGCTCCTTCTCCCAGATGGTATAGTTGCGTTCCGCCGGATTCAATTTCCGTGAATAGTACGCGCAAGGGAAGAGGGCACCGCCGGGCGTCGTTTCCTGGAGTAACACCGCCCCAATGGCAATGTCGGAGGCATCCGCCTCCACGACAAACAGCCGTTGCGGGTCAGAATGCTTCAGGATGGGCTCCTTCATGAAGGCTTCCTTCAAAGCCTGGAAAGCCCGTTGTTCTGGAGCGTCCCACTGGAACTGAGTCTTTTTCTGCAGGAGCCGAGTAAGGGGGGCTGTCATGGTAGCAAACCCGGGGATGAAAGTCCGGTAATAGTTGGCGAACCCAAGAAGTCGCTGGACATCCTTCACACGACGTGGGGGTTGCCAACTCTGCAAAGACTCAACTTTGCTTGGCTCCATGGCGATGCCCTCAGGAGAAATACAGTGACCCAAGAACTCTATAGTCGTCTTGTAGAACTGACACTTCTCTAATTTAGCATACAGCCGATGTTCTCGGAGCCGCTGCAGGACCTGACAGAGATGCTGATGATGCACCTCTCGCAATGGGGAATAGATCAGCATGTCGTCCAGGTATATCACAACGAACTGATCTAACAAGTCCCGGAAAATATCGTTCATAAAGTGCTGGAACACGGCAGGGGCGTTAGTCAGGCCAAATGGCATCACTGTGTACTCGAAGTGCCCGTACCGAGTACCAAACGCCGTCTTCCACTCATCACCCGACCGAACTCTGACAAGGTTATAAGCTCCACGCAAGTCCAGTTTTGTGAAGATCTTTGCCTCACGGAGCCGGTCCAAGAGTTCGGGGATGAGGGGCAGCGGGTATCGGTTGCGCACCTTGATGGCATTCAATTTCCGATAATCACAGCACAGCCGCAATTCACCGGACTTCTTGACAAAGAGTACGGGTGCGGAAACTGGCGAGGACGAGGGTCGAATAAAACCCCGGGCCAAATTCTTGTCCAAAAAGTCCCGCAACGCGGCCAACTCGGGGTCCGACATGGAATACAAACGCCCCACTGGGAGAGGCGCATCAGGGACTAAGTCAATGGGGCAGTCATAGGGCCTCTGCGGGGGCAATTGATCCGCCTCCGTCTCGCTGAACACATCAACATAATCCGCCAATTCAGAGGGTAAGGAGACCCCCATGGGCCCCTCTACCTGACCGGCACAGATGTGGCGGGTGTGGTCCACGCACTGCAAGCTTGGAAAGATGACCAAGTTCTGTGACCAATAAATCTGTGGGTCATGCGCTCGAAGCCACGCCATTCCCAAGACCATGGAGAAATGCAGGTCTGAGATGATATAAAACTGGATGGCCTCCTCATGTGTACTGATGGCATACATAGCGGTTGCGTGGCAGCCTTAATTGGCCCAGACTGAAGCACTCGACCATCAATGGTCTCCACTAACATCGGTGGATCCACGGGGCATTGGGGAATCGCCCATTGAGCCACGAATGCTGTGTCTATGAAGTTCGTAGTGGCCCCAGAGTCAATCAATGTATGGACAGGAATCCCCTTGGGCAACTTACGAAGAATCAGGCGCGCCTCCAAGAACAAATGTTTTGGGTCCATGGGTAGCATCAGAAGGGTGTGGCTCGGAGGTGCGGGACGCCCGACCCAAAAGGCCTTTCAGGTCGGGCGTGGGCCATTTCCCGATAGGGGAGCCGATGGCAGTCTCAGGACAAGCTCCGTCACAGACGCCCCTCGTCGCTTCTTGGGGCAGAAAGTGGCCAAATGCCCAGGGTCCCCACAGTAAAAACACAACCCCCCCGAACATCGCCTGTTCATCTCTGCCACCGATAGACGAGGTCTGGCAGCACCTAACTCCATTGGCTCCTCCCTCTGGACCGGGGTCGCACTCACAACGGGGGCCGTACGGGTCTCTGGAATGGCACGGCGACTCCGCTGCTGCAGCCGGGCGTCAATCCGCAGACAGAGATGAATGAGCCCAGTAAGGTCCGGGGGAATATCAACACGGGCCAGCTCATCCAGCATCTCCTCCGACAACCCGTCCTGGAAAGCGTCCACGAGCGCAGACTCATTCCAGGCTGAATCCTGGCTAAGCAGCCGAAATTCGCTGATATAGCCCTGCAGGGGGCGTCAGCCTTGCCTCAGAGCCTTCAAACGCCGGGTAGCTGTCTGGGTCTTGATGGGGTCTTCATACATTAACCGCATGTACTCACAAAACCCCACAAAGTTGTCCATCAATGGACTAGGTTGGGCTAGCAAGGGTGTGCCCCAACGAGCTGCAGAACCAGAGAGCATGCTTATCATAAACCCCACTTTATCCCAGTCAGTGGGGAAATCATCTGCTTTCACACTGATATACAAGCGGCATTGTCCCATGAAAACAGGAAACATGTCCGGGTTGCCATCAAATTTGTCCGGCCTCCCCACTTGGCATTTTCTCCTGGGTGGTGGTGGAGCAGCAGGAACCTGAGCAGATAGCTGAGCAACTTGAGCAGATAAGAAAGCCAGCTGCTGAGCAAGCTGGGCATTCTCAGCACGTAGCTGCTCCATGATAGTAGGGGGTGAGGCTGAAAGCAAACTGTTCTATCCCAGCCTATTGCCGTCCTTGTTAGAGGCAAAAGTACCAAACCCCTGCTGATACAATAGGCTGGAGACTTTAAAACAAAACAAAATCCCTTTTATTTGGGTGACAAACCTGTCAATAAGTCCAAAACACAAACAGCAAAACTCAAGTCTAAAGGAAGGAAATAGTCCACAGGAACACGTTGCAAACAAGACGAACAGACCAGGATTCCAAGAAGCACTTTGCAAACGGTTGCCTTTAGCAACCAGCACTGCCCACACCTCCCCTTTTTATACAGCAGTCCCAGGGCGTTGCCTCTCATTGCCTTCTCCTTTTACTTTGGAGTTGTCGCATTGACTGCTGTTGTTTTTCTCTCACTAATTGACGACGTCTGCGAGCATCAATTAGCAAGTCCAGGTGTGAGCCTTCCGAATCTGACTCCTGCTCCTCACACAGCTGAGCTTCATCAGAAACACGACTGGAGGGGCCAGGCTCTTCATCAAGCCGTGAGTCCTGTAATTCATCAGAGCCTCCCTCTGACCCTGACGGCCCCTCAAAGGCCTCCTCCACCTCCTCCTCAGATTCCTCAGACTCAGCTGTTGGGAACACAGGCTGGCATGGAATCACAACAGAACTATCCACTTGTTCAAAACGTACTGGCTTGCGCAAGGGCCTCACTCTGATGCCTACCTGCCTCACCACGACCTCACTGATCAAACACCGGGTACATCCAGTGTCAAGGAGAGCATCATACTTCCCCTGACACCCTGAGTGTGAACTGGCCAATACAATGGGGAGAGTAAACGGGTGAATAGGTTCACTCACCATCGGGTCTTCTGGGGCCCCCGTGTCTTCATCGTACATGAGCAGCTGGGGTCCCATCATACTTGTTGCGTCCTCTGGCTTTTGCCACTCCCCTCGAAACACGGACCCCTCAGCCTGTTCCGCCCGCGACTTCTCTGGGGTCTTTCTCGGGGTGGGCTTCACAGGAGACTCCGCCTTTCCTTTGGGTGCTGGATCGGGATATTCCGCGGTGCGGTGTCCCAGCTGGTTGCAGTGGAAATACCTAAATGCCGGGCGAGGCATTCCGGCAGATGGACCAGGCACCAGTCCTGGAGGCCTTGGCGACTCAATGTCCTTACGGGGACCCATGGCCCCATCACTCCTTGGACGGAATTCCTGTAGACCCGTGTCCAGGTCCGTTACCACACGGAACCACTCCTGCAACCTACTTGGGATCCCGCGGTATACGCACGCCTGTCGGAGATCTCTGTCCAGACCCGCCCGAAATTGGTGTACTAACAAGCATTCTGTCGAGCCTCATTCTGGCCTCAGTGTCGTTTTAACTGCATCCTCCTCCCCTTCCTGTGCGCCAAGGGCCATCTTCGGTGGCCAGGGACCAGTGCCAAGACGCATGTGACGGCATCCCCCACCCCACCATATCGTCGGGCCCCACTTATGCAGCCAAGCCAACCCCAGGATCACCGCCTCCGTCATAGAAGGGACCACAATGAAGCGGAGGATCTCCCAGTGTTCTGCCATGTCCAGCCGTACCGGCTCCGTTACTAGGTCCTGACAGAAAGTCCCAGTGCTGACTTTCTGTCAGGCATCCTACCTCAGTGCTTCACAAAATAGCCAGCAAGCAGGTACGCTAGACGAATAGTAGACGTACACGGACCCCGCGGAAGATCCCATGGTAAGCCAGCCGATAAGCCCCTTTACTATCCCAATCTCCCTGTCGAGCCCCGCCACGGGCCATACCGAGAGGTATCAGGCGTTGATTGATTCAGGCTGCACTCGATGTCTGATCAGCGCGAAGGTGGTGAAGGAGGTTGGGATCAGGGTCCATCGCCTGGCTCACCCCATCCGTTTCGAGCAGGTGGACGGGTCCCTCTTGGGTGGGGTCCCCGCCACCCTAGTAACGGAGCCGGTACGGCTGGACATGGCGGAACACTGGGAGATCCTCCGCTTCATTGTGGTCCCTTCTATGACGCATGTATCCCATGACACCGAGGGGCTTGTTGCAAGTGGTAGCCGAACCACACCAACCATGGCAAGACATAGCCATGGATTTTATTGTGGGACTACCCAGCAGTCGGGGTTATACAATTATTTGGACTGTGGTGGATCTTTTTTCTAAGCAGGCTCATTTCGTTCCCTGTAAGGGACTGCCATCTGCTCGGAGGCTAGCTCGCATGTTCCTGTCCCACGTGTATCGACTCCACGGGGCCCCACGTCGCATCATCTCAGACCGTGGGGTCCAGTTCACAGCCCACTTCTGGCGAGACTTCGTACGTCTCCTGGGGTCCTCTCAAGGGCTCAGTTCGGCATACCACCCGAGCACTAACGGAGCAGCGGAATGGGCAAACGCAGCGGTGGAACGCTACCTTCAGAGCTATGTCTCGCACCAACAAACGGATTGGGTGGAGTGGGTGGTGTTCGCGGAGGTGGTGTATAATAACGCTGTACATAGCAGTACAGGGTTCACCCCCTTCCGGGTGGTAGCGGGTAGGGAATTCGTACCCATGCCCGAGGTCAAGGGTCAGGAATCACCACCATGCCAGCCTGGGGAATGGACAGCACAGATTAGCGGGGTATGGGGTGCGGTGTGTAAGGCCCTGGAAAAAGCGAGGCAGGAGGCCAAAAAACAAGCAGATAAAAAGAGGAGACTCCAAACGCCGTTCAAGGTGGGGGATTTAGTATACCTTTCCACGAAGTACGTATGGCTCAAGGTCCCCAGTAGGAAGTTGGGCCCGAAATACATAGGACCCTTTAAGATAGCCCAAATAATCAACCCCGTAACCGTGCGTCTTAAACTACCACGGAGTCTAGGCAGGTTACACCCGGTATTCCATAGTAGCCTGTTGAAGCCAGTGTCCCACAGCCAGCCAATGGAAGAGCCAGGACCTATAGCCCCCAACCATTATGAGGTGCAGGATCTCCTCGATTCAAAGGAACGAAAGGGCGAGGTGTATTACCTCGTCCTATGGAAAGGCTACCCGGTATCGGAAGCATCCTGGGTAAGGGGTAGCGACATGCACGCCCCCCGTCTAATCAAGAGGTACCATCGTAGATATCCAAACAAGTCAGGGCCCCGGACAGAGATTGCCGACGTACGAGAGCATGGCTGTTAACTGTGTGTGTTTGCTTTCCAGGGGAACCTCTGGTAGGGGGAGCGGCATGTCGAGCCCTGCGAGGCTATCCAGCTGGGAGGACAGACCGCCAGTCACCCCATCCGCCTTACCCTGGCCCCGGACGTCCTGGGGAAGCCTCGGACCGACCAGGCATCGGGCCGACGCTGCAGGAGCAAGCCACCGCGTCATCGGCCCCTCAGGGATCTGCCGCCATCGCCGCCATCACCGCCATTGTGGGCGCCTCCCTCTGACGTCATCTCCCTGTGCGTCGCAGGGCCGACATACAGGGAGGACAGGGAGGCCGAAGAACGGCTGCGAGAGGCAGGCCCAGCAAAGAACGGATGTGGAAGCAGCCGGATGAGGCCTCCGCCCCAAGCAGCTCCTGGGGGAAGAGAACAAACAGCTGTGGAGCACTCCGGACGTGGGGCAGGGCGGCAAAGGCTGGAGTTGCATTGGGCGCGGATGGTGGTTTGAGGGGTGGGGTTGCATGCTGCTGAGGGTGCGGTTGATAAGGGGGGTGGGGCTGGAACAGTAATGCGGGTGGGGCCGGCATGAGTCCTATGTAAGGCACTGGGAGCCAGCGTCTCCCAGTGCTGACTTTATCTTGAATGGAGTGCATTAAACTACTATTCGTCTAGCGTACCTGCTTGCTGGCTATTTTGTGAAGCACTGAGGTAGGACGCCTGACACATTCCAGCCACGTGCGTAACTTATTGGCTATCTGTCTAAAGTCCCGCACATACTCCGCGGCGGATCTGCCTCGTTGCTTCACCAACAGCTCTCCTTCTGCCCGCTGCACTCTGGACACATCTTCGAAGCGGGCCCATAGGGCACCCAAGAACAACCCAACGTTGGTCAGTTCCCGGGCATGATCGCTATGCACATCAGCCACCCACTCCACGGCCTCCCCCTGTAGGGCTGCTGTGACTGCCCCTACCATGGCCCACTGGGATGGATAGAGGTGACCATAGCGATCCAGGTGGCCGATCGTTTGGCTAATGAAAAGTGCCAACCGGTCCGGGTTCCTGTCAAATGTGATTGTAAGAGGCGGAGGACCCCAGACGGGTCCCTGAGGCCACAGACCCGCATCCCATCCCAGCCCAGGTGAGGGACCTAACAGGGACCTAGCCCCAGGTGTCATGGTATCCGTTCCCCTTGTGGTTGGAGCCCCAACCCTGGGACCCGACCCCCTGGAGGAGGCCACCGGTGGAACAGACAATGGTCTCCCTGTTCCCCCAGCTCATGACCTGTCCACCGGTCGGTGTGCGCCCTGACTGCCACCCCTCCCCTGGTGCATATCACCCCCATAGCTAGGATCCAACTTTAGCTTTGGACTAGCCAACCGGAAACGACCTGTAACCGGCTGCAAAGATGAGGAACCGGGCTGCGACCACGAGGCTGCTTCCGTACCCTGGTCCCACCGTTGCCAAGAGGAAGAGTCCTGGTAGCCAGCTTCTCCAAAATGCTCTCGTAGGATGTCCATCGTTGTTTGGCCGGGAGCTGTGCAAGAGCTCCAGTCCTCCTCATCGTCTTCCGTTACACGCCTCTCCCTCCAGTAAGATGTCAACCGGCCTTCATCCCCAGACACAAGGGCCTGGCCAGCTGCCAAACCGGTAACAGCCAGGCTATGCTACCATTCCCCGGACAGGCCGTCTCCACCTGACGTAGTTCCCTGGGTTTCCGGGACCTCACTCGATCGTTCTGCCGGCCGTGCCTCCACCATTTTGGGACGCACCATGGGCTGGTCAGTATCTTGAGGGTCCAACTCCAGAGCCCCAGTTGGTGCTGCTTCAGAACCTGCCCCAACAGGCGCCACCTCCTGGGTACCCTCCGCCATATTCCCAAAGCAGACAGGCCAGAGCGAGTCCAGTAGGACCCAGGTGTGAGGATAAGGGAAGGGGAACACAAGAACTAAGACGGGATAGGGAAGGTGAGCGCAGACTTTCTGTCAACGATCCTACTGTACTCCTGGCAAGAATGACACCGAGGCAAACGTTACACAGGAAGCAGCGACTTTACTTTGAGGTATCATTGGCATGCGAGGCATACAGACAAAGTTTCCCCTGCTATACAAAGTCCGCGCTGGGAGCAACTGCCTCCCAGCGCGGTTTAAATAATAATACGGTGCAACCAACCCCACCCTCCACCCACCTAGCCAGCATCTGGCTGGAACTGTGATAAAGAGCCAACAGCTGTCCTAGCCAGCCTCCTCTCCACCACGCCCCCGACTTCAGCGTCTTTGGGTGTCCTGCGGGGCGCCGCCAAGCCGACGTGGCTCCCAACGCCATCCGACGATTTGGCCGCTCGTCAGCTGTTCGGCGGCCTGTGGAACACTGCCCGTCAGCTGTTCGGCGGTCCAGGAACCATCACCGGAGACGCCGTCGCCCAAGGTGCTTGCTGCCAGAGAGGGGACATCGTGGGGCGCCGGAAACGCACCCACCCCGTTTCTGGATTGCGGCCGAAGGGGTAAGCTGCCTGGAACCTGTGCTGGCTGTCGACGTCCTCTCCCTGCACGCTGTCCTTCTCCTCCCCCCCTCTGCATGTCGAGCCCGGAGGGCTAGACACCCTCTTTTGCCGAGATTGCCCTATCCCTTACAGAATTACTCAAAACAGGGAAAAGAGGAGGGAAGCCGCGACCGGGCCAACCACTAGCATGGACAGCTTTTGAGAATTTAAAGAGACTATTTGCTGCTGAACTGGTCCTAAAGCACCCTTGCCCAGGGGAGCCCTTTGTAATTCAAGCCAACGCCAGCGATGTGGCAGTTGGAGCTGTATTACTGCAAAAGAACAAAAGTGGGGTCCTGCAACCCTGCATCTACACCTCTAAAAAATTTACTGAAAGCGAGCGGAGATGGGCAATCTGGGAGAAAGAGGCCTTCGCGATAGGTGGGGGCTGTTGAACTGGCGACACTATCTAGAAGGGAGCAAGGTGCCATTTGAAGTATGGACAGATCAAAAAACCTAGAGGCACTGAAAACTCCCTGCAAATTGTCCCCAAAGCAAGTACGATGGGCACAGTACTTTAACCGTTTCAACTTCACTCTAAAGTACATACCGGGAGGAAAAAACTTCCTGGCTGATGCGCTATCAAGATTCCCCCAGTACAAAAGCGAACGTGAAGAGGTTAATGAGGCAATTATCTCCAGTCGACAAACTGCCGCTCAACTCACGCCTCGCAAGTTCCCTAATCCTGATGGCCCTGGGGTAAAGAAAATAAAACAAGAGCTCCTCACTGATCAATGGTTCAAAGATAATCAAACCTCCCTAACATGCCGGGATGGCTTGGCTTACAAAGGGGGGAAACTATATTTGCCAGAAGCCCTCCGCCTTAATGCTCTCAAACACAGCCATGATGTAAAACAGGCTGTACACTTTGCATATTTAAAAACCCTACACCTCACCCGCCGGCAATTTTGGTGGCCGGGGCTGAAACGGGATGCGGAAAACTATGTAAAAAGTTGTACTGTATGTGCCACAATGAAAAGAATCCCAGGAAGACTTCCGGTTCCAGATAGCGGTGCTCGCAGCTGCGTGAGGAGACTGCTCTCCTCACCAGCTGATTCTCCGCTGCCGGTAGACCCATTAATTGGGTCGAAAAGCCACCTTGGAGGGGCGGCTACCGGTGAGGAGGTCCTCGTTGTCCTTGGGAGAGCGGCAGCTTCTTCCAGGGACCGAGATTTGCTCCTTTGGGCCGACGGTGAAAAGAACGGCCAGTAAAATGGCTGTTCACCTAGCCGCTGAAACCAGAAGTCAGAAGAACATCTAAGCACAGGAACCACCGTGGCTGAGCCAGGTGAGACTTTTTACCTTCCCTCTCTTAATTTTTCCTTTTTTTTTGTGCCTGTAAAAAGCACCTTTGAAATTACTTCCCTGCTCTGAGAAGGCGGCGTTGGTGAGTGCGGGGAAAAGAAGCTTATGGATTGAATTAACTTAAAGTGACTTTTTTTTAACCTCTATTTTTATTTTTATTTTTCACTTTGGGGTCTTGGAAAACTTTTTAATATTGAATCTGCTGATGGATTTGAGTTGCTTTTTTTCCTCCGTGTCTCCTGATCTTGTTTGTGAGATTTTTGGTCTGTGGGAGAGGATTTTACATTGTGCTGAGGACACCTTGTGGAAAAAGCTAAAATTGCAGCTTTCCCCCTTTTCTGGTGACTCAGATTGACCTTGACTTTCAGATTACCACAAAAGGAAAAATACAAAGAAAATTAACAGCTGTACTGGTGGGGGTGGACGTTGATTAAATATTGTTCATTGATATAGAGGCCTTGTTATGGAAACCGGTTTGGCATAAAAGGAAAGCTAGAATAAGATTTAAAGATGTGACTTAAGGTTTTAGGTAATGGGTCTAAAAGGCTTATCAGATATGGATTGATTTATGGCTTAAAACAGTTAAATAAGAGATTAGATTGAATAAAAACTAATTAAGGTTTGAACTTAATAATAACTTGTTTTGTCTATGTATTAATATGCTTTGGATACAGTAATTCTGGGAGGATGTTAAAGAAATTTGATATAGATATTGAGGGATTGATTGTTAGATTATAAAGAATAATAGAAATAGAAAGGTATTTTTTCTCTTTTCTTTCTTTCTTTCTGTCTTGTCTTTGTTTTTTTTGTTTTTGTTTTTTTTCTCTTCTTTTTTCCCCTTTCTGATTTGAATTAATATTTTCTTTTCTTATTAGAATTGATAGTTACTTGTAATGGAAGAGGAATAAGAAAAAAGCATAATAAATGCTTATTGAATATGTTAAGGAAAAAGGTTATGGGGAGACCTCCAAAGTGTTAACTAGGTATTTAGATTAGAAATATGGAACATAGTAAGTGAAATAGGTAAACTCAATATAGGATTCGGATTTGTAGATCTATTTAGACGAAAGATTATTGAGGATTGCTATGATTGATTTAGTTGTATTGTAATTTATCAATTTGAATATAATATGTCATTAGAGGGAAAAAAGAGGTTTTTA
The DNA here is from genome assembly GCF_001527695.2 of Protobothrops mucrosquamatus. Lineage (NCBI taxonomy): Eukaryota > Metazoa > Chordata > Lepidosauria > Squamata > Viperidae > Protobothrops > Protobothrops mucrosquamatus. Next base: position 35,496 of record NW_015389965.1, read on the forward strand.
ATGACTTAATTTGAACTTTATGAATATGACTTTGTTTTGTGGACAATTGACTGCCCTGCCACCACGTTGTTTCTTAAGCACTTGTTTGTAAAATGAAAAAACCAATAAAACTTGTTTAATAAAAAAAGAAAAGAATCCCAGGGAAAACCACTGGGTTACTGCAACCGGTGGCAGACCCTTCTCAACCATGGGAAGAAATAGCTATGGACTTTATAGTAGACCTACCTGAAAGTAGAGGAAATACTGTAATCTGGACTGTGATAGACCTGTTCTCAAAGCAGGCTCATTTTATTGCCTGCAAAGGACTCCCATCTGCCCGACTGACCAAATTTTTCCTGAAACATATCTACCGGCTGCATGGTGCCCCTAAGCGGATAATTTCGGACAGAGGGGTGCAGTTCGCAGCGAAAGTTTGGAGGGGTTTTCTTAAATTAATTGGATCATCCCAAGGCTTATCATCTGCTTTTCATCCAGCCACCAATGGGGCTGCAGAATCCGCTAACAAAATGGTGGAGCAATATCTTAGATGCTACGTCTCCTACCAACAGACAAACTGGACTGACCTCCTGCCTTTTGCCGAAGTGGCTTACAATAATTCTGTGCACAGCAGCACTGGTTACACACCTTTCAGAGCGGCCACAGGAAAAGAGTTCAGCCCAATACCTGAATACCCTCAGGTGCCCTCCACTTCCCAGACACTTGACCAATGGGTGACGGGGTGGGAAGAAGTTTGGAGAAACACGAAAACTGCTTTAAAAAAGACTTTTGAAACCTATAAAAAGCAGGCTGATAAAAAGAGGGCTCCCCAAAGAACATTCCAAGTTGGGGAAAAGGTTTATCTGTCAACTAAATATTTACGCCTCAAATTGCCCAGCAAGAAATTGGGACCAAAATTCTTGGGACCTTTCCCCATCGTAAGGATCATCAACCCCGTCACAGTAGAATTGAAACTCCCTAGGCTTTTAGGGAGAATTCACCCTGTCTTCCATTGCAGCTTGTTAAAACCTTGTCAAGGCTCCACCTTAAGACCTCCCCCTAAGGAGGCACCTGGGCCCCTCGTAGTTGCGGGACAGACCCACTATGAAGTGAAACGTGTTCTTGACTCTAGAATTTTTAAAGGGAAATTGCAGTACCTAGTACAATGGAAGGGATACCCATTGTCTGAAGCCACCTGGGTGAAATCCAGTGAGGTGAAAGCTGACAGACTCGTCAAAAGGATTCATGCGAAACACCCCAACAAACCAAGGGATAATCCCTGACATATGCTTTTGTTCACATACAGGACCTATCCTTTTTGTAAGGGGGCCCTGATGTCAACGCTGCTAATATTGGATATTATTGCTTTGACAAGATATGCAGAACTGTCTTGTATTTTTAGAGTTAATTCAGATGATGGTGGGGGGGAGGAGAAAGATAAGGACTGCACGTGGGAAGGGAACGGAAGTGAATCTTTGCCCTCCAGGTTGATTGGAAAATGTGAATGATGACTGCAAAAAGGGGAGGGGAATAGTCTGGAATGTTATGTGCAAAGGAAGGGAAATTCAGATCTTGGCATCCATCCATGTAGTGCCGACACTCTGTTACACTGTAATAAAGGCTTTCTAGGATAAACAATGCCTGGAAGTTCTTTGAAGTGTTTCATTAGTCTGAACACTGACATCAGCGTTCTTAAAGGAGGTAGGATTGGCATACAATAAACATCTTTAAAATATTGTTTAAACAAGTTTATTAAGTAACCCATAATCAGCAGGGTTCACCCGATGCACCAAGCAGTAAGACCATAATTTCTGAGCTTCCCCAGCAAGATAAGCCAAAAGGAAGCAAACACAGCCACAATGATTCCAAAAGTATCTTTTAGTTAAATCCTGGAGACTTCCTCTCTTAAAATTAAATTCTCCTAACCATCCTTTGTAGAATGCTGATTATATTTGGAGGTGTACCAAAAAATATACAGGAAGTATATGACCATTCATTTAGCAACCATTTGAAGTTATGCTGCTGCTGAAAAAAAGTTCAGTCCTTGCATGTATGACTGGTCCTCACACTTAGGACGGTTGCAGCATCCCCGCAATCATGTAATCAAAATTTGGGTGCTTGTTAATTGGCATGTATTTACGACAATTGCAGCATCCCAGGTCATGTGATAGCCATTTGCAACCTTTCCAGCTGGCTTCCAACAAGCAAAGTCAATGGGGAAAGCCAAATTTGCTTAATCTGTGTGATTCACAGATTAATGACCATGGTGATTCGCTTAATAGCCATCGCAAAAAAAGTTCTGAAAATGGGCGCAATTCACTCAACTTACTTAGCAATTTAGGTTCTGGTCACAATTGTGCTCATCAGTTGAGAACTACCTGTATATGTGGAAGAGAGCTCTGACTTAATATTAAATTCTACACCAGGGGTCTTCAAATTTGGCCCTTTTATGGCTTGTGGACTTCAACTCCCAGAATTCCTCAACCAGCGTGCCTGGATGAGGAATTCTGGGAGTTGAAGTCCACAAGTCATAAAAGGGCCGAGTTTGAAGACCCCTGGTCTACGCTGAACTCTAATGTTAAAGTCTTAAAGTGTTAAATGCTTAAGTGCTAGAAAGAGAAACGGGGATCATAAACCAATCACAGATCCTTGTTGGGCTAGCTGCAGTCAGAAGACCAGTGTGGTGTTGTGGTTACAGGTAGTCTTCCACTTACAGTAGTTTGTTTAGTGACTGTTCAAAGTTACAACAGCATTGAAAAAAGTGACTTATGACCCCTTTTCACACTGACGACCGTTGCAGCATCCCCGTTTGGTCACGTGATCCAAATTCAGACACTTGGCAACTGGTTCATATTTATGACGGTTGCAGTGTGTCCCAGGGTCGTGTGATCCCCTTTTGCAACCTTCTGACAAGCAAAGTCAATGGGGAAGCCAGATTCACATAACAACCGTGCGGCTAACTTAACAACCGCAGTGATTCACTTTAACAACCGTGGCAAGAAAGGTCATCAAATGGGGCAAAATTCACTTAGCGAACATCTCACTTAGCAACAGAAATGCCGTACGTTGAGGACTATCTGTATTCTGTTCAGCTGAATTCAGATTCTATCTCCATCCCACAACTCAGTGGGCCTTGCCTTTCGCTTCTCCCAGTTCACTCATACCACTGCAGTGTAAAAAGAGAAGGAAGGGATGTTCCCGTGATTTTTTGAATCTCTCAGAGAAAGAGGATGGGGGGGGGGTGAATAAAATCGTTCATGCCCCCCTCAAAAGATTGTCTAGCGGTGAGGTGAGGAATTCAAGTTCAACCTCTTCAAATGCACTTGTGGAGTTCCATTGACACCTGCCTATCCAAACTGAGTCCTAGCCTTAAGCCTGGCCTGCTTAGAGAGGAAGCAGAGGGCCGGCTGCCTTCATTAGCCTGAGAGAGAAAGAGAGAAGTTACGCCCCACCCTTGAAGCCACAATTTGCTTCCATCTGAATTATTGATGGCTGAGAAGGGACAACTCCCTTCAGTTCAGGCTTCGCCATGGCAAAAAATATTCCTAAATAAACCCCTCCTGTTTTATAGGGGCGCTCACGCGTATAACAAACCGAACAAGCATTCTAAATCTGTCCTCTTCAGGTGGCTGGCTTCCTTTCTGAATTCAAGGAAGCCACATCCCTGCGTATAGTACATTAAAAAAAAAAGAAAATAAAGAATTTAAAGGAAACCAGAGTTGCAGTAGAGAAAGAAAAGAAACAGGATTCAGGTAGTTATTCTGATTGAAGAACCTGAGCTGGGTGCTGCCAATTCTCAGTTGTGCCCCTCCCCCCTTCAGTGCAAGCCTGATTCCACCTGAGCACCAAAATGATGCACCTTTGAGGTGCCCTCTCCACTAGGCACCGCTTGTGCAAGAGAAGCAGACACGCAACCACACTCACAAATTAAAAGCCCACCCAGGATTTTTCTCCTTCTTGAAGCTTTGTACACGGAGGAGAACACCTGCCTTTGTTTCCTGAGCTCCGAGGGATCGTCCTCCCCTGCAGGGAAGGGGTTCGGTGATCTCCCGATCTTCCCTTTCTTCCTCCCTCCTCGACCCGATCGGAAAACGCCAAGCCAACAAACGCATCAGTTCTATCCCGCAACGCAAAACGTGGAGGTTGAATATACAGTTCAACCCTGGGAAACCCACCCATTTGCTCGGGGCAGATCTTCCCAAAAAAACCGAAGTCCCAAAGGGGCGCTTCTTACCCATTTTTCCCCTTCCCAGCAGGAGTGGCGATTGTGCTGGACAGATCAAAAAGCTTGGCGAGACGAAAGCAGAATTAAAGAGGAGCAGTGGGCAAGGAACAAGAATCGTTGGCTTATTTTTATTGTTGCCTTTAAAAAAAAAAAAAGCTCTCCAACGGAGCTGTCCACGGTTCGTGGTTCTGAAATGTTGCTGGCTGAGGGGTGGAGCTAGGAAGGAAAAGGTGGGGTTAGAGAGAAGGCTAAAGAAAGGCAGGGGTGGAGGGGTGTGTGTCTGTCTCTGTTGTGTGGAGATGTGGGGAAAAGGTCTATGAATTGCAAGTTATGTTGAAGACACCTCCATCCTGGAAGAGGGCATGGAAGTCATATAAAACTTTGTACACAGAGGTATGAACTTGACGTAACATCTGTGTATTTTTCTCTTTGTCCATCTTAAAGAAAGGTGGACTGTATGTACTATCTTGATGCATTCTATATTTCCCTTCCTACAACACCATTGAGTACTAATATCTGCATAACTCCTGTACACTTATCTATGTACTTATCACAAGGGTCAAAGGTCTCACAGCCTCACAAGCATTCATACTGTATGTCTGTGATTACAAAGCATGATCTTCCCTTGATAGGGAAATTGAGGGAATGGGGTTATATAAACAGATAGTACGCCCATTCTTTTGGGCATCCCAGTCTAGATCTCAGTGACAAAAGAGCGAACAGGAACAGATTGTGACCTTGCTAGAGAAAAGAGGCAAATCCACCCAGAGCCCAAACTTCCAATAATTTCAATTTCCATTCTGAATCACTTGGCTTCTTCCAGAAGGTGGTACTGAGAATCTCATTGGAGAATTTTGGGTATCTGCCATCTCCCAAAAATATATGCTGTAGGAGAGCTCCTTATGTGGAGAAAGCAAGGACATTAAAACCAGCAAACATTATGTGTGCATGATAGTGGTGGGAGAGCTGCATGGACCACAGTCATACTATATAGACTGACTGTCCAAATACTTGGAATTCAATGACAGCAATCTAGAACCCCACAAAACTGAATGAGAAACAGATATATTATACCCATTTATCAGACTTGCATGGTGCACTTGTGTGAGTGAACAAATCTGCATGCTTGTCTGTGGTAAGTGTGTGAATATTAGAGAGGAAAAGTATATGCATAAGAGTTCATATATGAAACTCTTGATCCAGTTTTCATAATTGGCCGAGCAGTCGGAAGTACTGGAAATGAGAGCCAGAATAACAGAATAAGAGAATAACCGAGTTGGAAGGGACTCTGGAGGTCTTCTAGTCATACCCCCTGCTGAAGCAGGAAACCCTATACCATTTCAGACAAATGGTTGCCCAATCTCATTTTAAAAACCTCCAGTGATGAAGCACCCACAGCTTCTGGAAGCATAATAATTGTTCTACCTGTCAGGAAATTTCTCCTTATTTCCAGGATGCTTCTCTCCTTGATGTCAAGTCTGCTAACATTGGATGTTCTTGCTTGCCATATGTGAAGAAGCAAACATATTTTATTTAGCCTACATATCACTTTAAGAGTTAAAGCAGACAATGCTAGCCCAGTAAGTGGGAAGGTATGCCAGCTAATCATAACAATATCTTAGCATAGCACAGCCAAGGTCAGCGTAACAGGAGAAATAGGAAGGGAACAATTCACACTTCAAACTAATTGGAGCATATGATTGATGACTGTGAAAGGAGGGAGTGAGTTGTGCGTTGTCACGAGTGCTTGGGTGGTGGGGGGTTCAGTTTTTGGCTTTGTATTGTTCGTGCCGAAGCTATGTAGCCAATTAAAGGATTCTTTAAGGTAATCAAGCCTCAAAGTTCTTTGAAAAGCTACTTCTTTCCGGAACCATGTCACTTGATTAGTTTCCATCCATTGCTTCTTGTCTTGCCTTCAGGTGCTTTGGACCAGGGGTTTTGCCTCATTGAATCACCATTTGTAATTATGACAGTGATGAAAAACTAACTTTATAGCCAATGCTTTACAGACCTGTGAATGTCTGTAAAGCATTGGCTATAAAAGGTCTGTAAAGCAAAGGAAAGCTGAAGTAAGATCCTAAGCACAGTCACAGCTTCACTTAGCAACCCCTTTGCTTAACAATGGAGCTTCCGTCCCAATTCTGGTTGCTAAACAAGGACTACCTTTATGCAAAAACAATTGAGGAGATGTTCCCCACCTCTGCACTCTATGATAAACCTGAAAGCAATTGTATTCTTTCAAGCATTTTTTTTTGATGTTTTGGAATCTACTTCCAGCAGATTTTGGATTACTTTGTCTGTCTTCCTTTGCTTTTTGTGCTTTTAAGATTCTGATCTTTGCAGCAGATGTACAGTATTAATGCAAAGTACCAGAAGATGAACAGGTGACACTTTATGGGGCAAGGCAATTAGAGAGGGAGATTTTGTCACAAATGCATGAAATGTATAAAGGAGGCAAGTGAATGAATGTAAGGAATTTAGGACAAGCTGAATGACCAAAATAAGGTTCTTTTGTAGAATAGTGGGAAGACTCATCTCAGGTGTGGTGGGTGTATGCTTTCATAATAGAATGGATCATGTGCTAGTGGAGTGGAAAGGTACAGGTATTCACACCTGTACAAATAAAAAGAAGTGTGGGTCATTCTGTGAAAGAGGCAGAGCATTAAGGAGAAGAGGGTCTCTTTGAACTGGGTGGGAATGATAACTTATGAGGAAGAATGGTGTGTACTGTTGCTAATGGGCTTGTGCAGCAGCGAGAGATGGAACAAAGATGGACAGAATTGCGTGGTGGGCTAAAAGAGGGTTGTATGTATCTATGTTGTGGGTGGGTGTGAGTGAGAGAGACAGAGAGAGGCATTGCTGCCCTCCTGTGGAGTAAGCAACTCCTCCAACAAATATTCCTGTCTCGCTGCATAATAAAATTAAAGTTAGGTGGGTTTTTGGCATTTAGTTTTGTCAATAACATACACACACTGACCCATCTTTCTAGTAAACCACTAGCTGCTTTTCCTTTCAAAAACCCAGAAGGAAAATGCACAAGAATTTGGCTCTACCCTTCACGCATTTAAAATGTAAGTCTGTGTACTGTAAGGGAACCTTGGACTCCTCACCCACTTCCCCCCTCCCTTTTGAAGCCTGTTATTCAATCATCTCCACTCATTGATCATTTTGGTTAGGGCTGATGAAAATTGAAGTTTAATACCATCTGAAAACTGACAGCTCTCTATTACTCATTTATAAGGGTGAGAGCCCGGCATCCTGATAGATGAATGCCACTGTTCTCCCAAAGCTTAGGGCTAGCTTCCAGCCTTCTACTTTCTCATTTCTTTAGCAAATCTAAGAAGTCTGGATCCAAAGCAGACCCTGCCATAGTGCAGAAATAACACTAGGGAGGAGGAGGAGGAGGAGGAGGAAGAGGAAGGAAGAAGGAAGGAAGAAGGAAGGAAGAAGGAAGAAGGAAGAAGAAGAATCCTGTATCCCAGCACCAAACTCAAGGGCGTTCATACCTCTTTGATTTATCAGCATTGGGATCTAAATTCAACTCAGTTTCTTTCCTGTCCCACCATTCTTACCTGCAGTTTACTGTTGTGTCCTGAGCCTGCAGAAGCAGGCTCGGGACGATGCAAGAGTCCCGGGCATTTGCAAAAGCTGCCCGGGACCAGACTGAGCGGCGCCGGCCTTGCGCGCATGCGCAAGGCGGGAAAAGTCTGCCTGCCATTGGTTGGAATTGCCCGGGGATCAGAGGGTATATATAGAGGCCTGCATGCCTCTGCTCTTGCTTGTTGTTGGTTGTAACGAGGGAACAAAGACTGTTAGCAATATGCATTGTTTCCTTCGCCATTATTCTCCGGACTTAACACTGGCGACGAAGGTGGGATACAGTCTAGATAGCTAGGGAAGCTTGAAGACTCACCCAAAAGAAGTCCGGAAAAGGGACGACGGCGTTGAAGTCAGCGTCTATCCTGCCAGTACAGCATCGCTGGAGGGTGAGTGCAGCTGAAGAAAACCCTGTCCCTTGATCATGGCGAAAATTGGGCGGTTATCTGAATTTGATGTCTCTCACCCGGAGAAGTGGGAATCTTACGTTGCAAGGGTGGAGACTTATTTCCGCGTGAATCAGATAAGGGAAGATGGCCTAAAGGCTGCCACAATGTTGTGTGTTTGTGGGCAAGACGCCTTTGAGATCGCTGAGAATCTAGTCGCCCCGGCCTCGCTAGAAACTGTTTCATACTCTGATGTAAAGAAAGCTTTGAAAGAACACTTCCAGCCTAAGCAATCTGTCATTGCTTGGAGGCACACATTTGAACTGAGGGATCAGCGAGCTGGGGAATCAGCAAAAGAATTCATTGCAGCCTTGAGAAGAGCAGCTAAACCGTGTGAGTTCAAGGATTTAGAGGAAAGGCTGCGTGATCGTTTTGTGTGCGGACTGAGGAACAGAGACTTACAGCAGAAGCTGTTTGCGAAGGAAGATGTCTCTTTCCAAGATGCTCTGCGAGAGGTTACGGCAGAGGAAGCTGCAGGGGGAGCAGTCAAGAATCTGCGGCCCACTCGAAACGCTCCAGAGACTGCAACCATCCACAAGGAGGACGTGCGGGAGGATTCAGAAGAAGACCCTGAAGATGAGGTGGATAAGCTTTACCAAGCAGCTGGAAGGAGGTCCAAAGATCGTCAGGACAAAGGCCCAGCTGAGCTTCGATATTTCGGATGCGGTGGTCACCACAAGCGAGCGGAATGTCGGTTCCGTTCCGCCATCTGCCGAGCGTGCGGGAAGAAAGGCCACATCGCTGCGGTTTGCCTGGGTCGACAGAAGGTACAACCGAAGGAAGAATTGAATCTGAAAGGTACCAGGGTACCCAGTCAAAACAGGGTGGGGTTCTGTGCAACACGCAGGAATATTTTAAGAATAGGCACACACAAACCCCTTAAAAAGAAATTATCCCTTAACGTGAGATTGCAGGGAGTTCCATTGTCGATGGAACTTGACACGGGGTCTGCCCTATCCATCATTTCCCTCAACACATTTCACAAAATCTGCAGCAGCAGTGGCCAGCGAGCTTCGCTAAAGCCTTCTAATGTAATTCTTACTGATTTTCAAAATTCCAAAGTGTGCGTTAAGGGGGAGGCCACCCTTAAGGTACAGTATAAGAATTTTGAAGGCCCCCTAGACGTGCTGGGTGTGGGGGGTGAACGCACGAGTCTAATTGGACTCGATTGGTTTGAGGCCTTGGGAATCCAAGTGACAGGGCTGCACAAGTTGCAAACAGAGACCCTTGCAGACGTCTGCAAGGAGTTTGCAGATGTGTTCAGTTCTGAGCTAGGATCCTACAAGGGACCTCCAGTTTCACTAAAGCTGGATTCAGCTGTACAGCCCATAAGGGTTAAGCCTAGGAGAGTACCATTTGCTCTTAAAGGCAAGATTGATGCTGAACTGGACAAGTTGCTCCAGCAAGGTATATTAGAGCCTGTAGATTCCAGCCCGTGGGAAACTCCCATTGTAACGCCTTTAAAGGCAAATGGGGACATTTGTATTTGTGCAGACTACAAGTGCACACTAAACAAAGCCCTACAGCAACATGCTTATCCTGTGCCTGTAGTGAGCCACATTTTGGCTTCTCTCAAAGAGGGCAAGATTTTTGCTAAGCTTGACCTGGCTCAAGCGTATCAACAGCTGCCTGTTGATGATGCAGCAGCAGAGGCTCAAACCATTGTTACCCATAGAGGGGCTTTCAAGGTGAAAAGGTTGCAGTTTGGGGTGAATGTCGCCCCTGGCATTTTTCAGAGTGTAATGGAAAACACCCTGAGGGGTATTCCTGGTGTGTGTCCTTATTTTGATGATATTCTCATCGCAGGGGACTCTGCCCAAATGCTGGCAGAGAGGTTAAGGGCTGTTTTGCTGCGTTTCCGAAGAGCAGGCCTTAAGTTAAAACAGGACAAATGTAAGATTGGTGTGCATTCCACCGATTTCCTGGGGTTCAGGATAGATGCTCAGGGTATCCACCCGTCTGATGCTAAGCTCAAAGCTATTCAGCTGGCTCCAAGCCCCAAGTCTAAGGGGGAATTACAAGCCTTTTGGGGTTTACTAAACTTCTATCATGCTTTTCTACCTCATAAAGCTGCTATTGCTGAACCCTTACACAGACTTCTAGATAAAGATGCCTGTTGGCATTGGACCAAAGTCCATGAAGCCAGTTTCAATGAGGTTAAGGCCTTGCTTACATCCAATGCGGTGTTAGCTCATTTTAATGAGCAGTTACCAGTGTGTCTGGCTTGTGATGCCTCCCCCTATGGTGTGCGCTCTGTGCTTAGCCATCTGACGGCTGATGGGACTCAGGTCCCTGTGGCATATTATTCTAGGACATTGTCTGCTGCTGAGCGTAACTATGCTCAAATTGATAGGGAGGCTTTGGCTATTGTGGCTGGAATTAAAAAATTCCATGATTTCATCTATGGTCGCCATTTTACGGTCTTTACTGACCACAAGCCGTTGCTGGGGTTATTCACTACCTCTAAACAAACCCCACAAATACTGTCCCCTCGCATGCTGCGATGGTCCATTTTCCTGTCTGCTTATGACTATTCACTAGTTCACAAACCTGGCAGAGAAATGGGTCATGCTGATGGATTAAGTAGGCTGCCATTGCCTACTGTGG
>NW_015389965.1:51210-53042 GCF_001527695.2 Protobothrops mucrosquamatus
CCAGCCTGGGAGTCACACCGGAGGTATAATAACTACTCACAACTCACCAACAATACTCCGGACAAGGAGAATGACTGGGAGCATACACAGAACTCACAACATACAAGAGAGCAGGCACAACAGGGTGGGGACATGCCCTTTTCAGCAATGGCTCGCAGAAGGATGTCCCCACGTATTAGGGCTAACAGGGAGGTATCCTCGGACCCTATCACTACAGATAGGAGCCAGGAAAATTACACACCTTCAGTGAACATTGAGATGAGTTCAGAGGGCTCAGAGAACCCCCTAAGAGGTAGGTCAACCAGGTTTAGTGAACAGCAGAGTCCTGACTTCCTGAGCCTAGGAGGCGGGCAGGGAAGTCAGGCCGCAGTCATTAGACAACCACAGGGTAATTCACCTAGTGTGGAAAGCAATGGTGGGAACAATTCAAGCTCTCCAGGTCCGAGAAGGTCGCTACGGGTCAAGGGCCCTCCCAAATACCTTGCAGATTATGTAAGGTGAGCAAGAGTATAGGAACCTGGCAAAGAGGCCCAGACTGGTTAGCTCTTAGGAAACTGGGTTGGGCGCATTGGCTCTCTGAAGAGACAGAACGGCCCCATACCTCTCACACTCTGTGCATTTAATGCATCAGTAAGCAATTAAAGGATCTACCACAGGTGGCGTCCATGTGGGCACAGCATTATTTTATCTAGGGGGGAGGGGTGTTGTGTCCTGAGCCTGCAGAAGCAGGCTCGGGACGATGCAAGAGTCCCGGGCATTTGCAAAAGCTGCCCGGGACCAGACTGAGCGGCGCTGGCCTTGCGCGCATGCGCAAGGCGGGAAAAGACTGCCTGCCATTGGTTGGAATTGCCCGGGGATCAGAGGGTATATATAGAGGCCTGCGTTCCTCTGCTCTTGCTTGTTGTTCGTTGTAATGAGGGAATAAAGACTGTTAGCAATATGCATTGTTTCCTTCGCCATTATTCTCCGGACTTAACATTTACTCTCCTTTCAATTGCAAGGCCTCAGTAGCTTTCTCTCCTCTCCTGATTGGTTGGGGCTGATCACGCGCTCTAGGAGCTGAGCGCAGATGCTAAACAACCTTACTTAAGGCACACCCATAGACTGGCTTGTTAACCCTGATGATGCTGGGAGCTCCCAGCGAAAGCTTGGTTTTAAATTAAAGTTTTAAATTCTTTGCTCTCCTGGTGATCGTGAGTTTTTATCTATTTTATACTATGAATTTACCCAGGAGTCACGTCTTCAAGGATATTATTGAGCATTATGATAGAGCAGTCCTGCTCTTAGCCAGAAAATGGGAAAAGTTGACACACCGCATCTCGGCTGGCTACTGTAGAATAAAGGAGACCAAAACGCAGGTGTGGTAGGAATAATTAGATCACAGGCTGATTGGTTGGGGCTGGTCATGCGCTCTAGGAGCCGAGCGCAGATGCTAAACAACCTTACTTAAGGCACACCCATAGACTGGCTTGTTAACCCTGATGATGCTGGGAGCTCCCAGTGAAAGCTTGGTTTTAAATTAAAGTTTTAAATTCTTTGCTCTCCTGGTGATCGTGAGTTTTTATCTATTTTATACTATGAATTTACCCAGGAGTCACGTCTTCAAGGATATTATTGAGCATTTATATATGTATATTTTATTTATTTTATTTATTTATATTTGAATTTATATCCCGCCCTTCTCCCGTAGGACTCAGGGCGGCTGACAATCTATTTAAAATACATACAAAACAATACAAATTTAAAATTAATTAAAAAGAATATTAAATATTTGTCGAATTTAAAATATAATTAAAACCCCCCTAAAAATTACCCTAGGCCAGTCCTGCAAG
>NW_015389965.1:56349-58666 GCF_001527695.2 Protobothrops mucrosquamatus
ATAGCTGCGAATATTGTTCCCCTCTTTTAATCGCTAATCTGTGCTCCTGTATTCTAGTTTTCAGCCTTTTAGAGGTCTCCCCAACATAGTTATTGGAGCAGTCTCTGCAGTTAATTCTGTAGATTATTGATGACTTTTCTATGTTGGGGAGCGGATCTTTTGGACGCATAATGGCAGTACGTAGTGTCTGGGTAGGCTTTCCAAAGGTGGAAAAATGAAGAAGAAGAAGAAAAAATAGGCTATCAGGCATAGACAACCTCAACTATGCTCTAGAGCAGGGGTCCTCAACCTTGGCTACTTTAAGACTTGTGGACTTTGCTGGCTGAGGAATTCTGGGAGTTGAAGTCCACAAGTCTTAAAGTGGCCAAGGTTGAGGACCCCTGCTCTAGATGTATGTTAGGACTAAGGAAGATGACTTTGACAGAAATATGCAAGAACATTACATACGCAGAGAGGGCTAAAATAGTCCTGGAAGCAAAATAGTATTTGGAAATCACTCAGGCTGGTTTGTTCCTGATTCACTGGAACATAAGAAGAAGGTAAAGTAAAGCATAAGCAAGCTTGCAAGATTCTATTATTATAGCCTATGAGGGTGAAGGTTCATTCTCCAAGCTTGTGGGTTGGTTTCCAAACGTTTCGTTACCAGGCTAGGTAACACCTTTAGCGAAGTTTAGGGGATGTCAGTGTCAATGTTCTTCTTTTTATAAGGGCTTCAGGTGTGGGTGTGTCAGGTGAGGGTCTTGTGATGGGTCAGGTGTGAGTCATCAGTGAGAGGCTTATGATGGGAATTTTACCTCAGGCCAGGGTCATTAGGAGGTGAACTGCTGGGGGGGAGGGGGTTTGCGTGGGTTGGTTGAGGGTCGGTGCTGTCTCTGGTTGGCTGTGTGGTTGATTTGGATCCTGAGGGGTTCGTAGGCTGGTTGTAGGTCAAGGTGTCTGTTGATGGAATTGCTTGTGATTGGCCGGGCTTCGATGAACTCATGAGTGTGGCAGATGGTAGCATGGCCGATGATTTTAGTGTTGCTCCAATCGAACTGGTGTTGTTTGGTGTCAGTATGGGTAGAGATTATAGCCTATCTCAATAAAGTATAGCTCTAGCTTTTGGTGGAGTTGATTTTCCAGCCTGGTCTATCTAGTGAGGCAGACACCATGGGAGATATTCTAGATCAGCCTTATTCAGCCTGGGGCCCTCTAGATATCTTGAACTTCAACATCCATCCTGCCCAACCAGCATGACCTATGACTTTCTCAGTGCTTGATTTATTGGAAAGTGAAGGGAGACTGAAGCCAAGTCCCTCAGTTGAGAATATCCTAATCAATATTGCCACCTTGCTTAGAAAGAAGAGTCACTCTGAGCAGATCCGTTGGAGAAGATCTCAGTAATGAGTGCCCCACCTCCCCTTGGTTTTTTCTTGCCCCAGATTTTCTCACTCCCATTAGATGTACCTGCAGTGAACCAGAACTGGCCCATTATCCCTCATTTTGTCCAAGTCCTCCCTGACAAGATCTCAGAAACGAAGAATGGTGTCTGTGGTTTGGGGCACTCCATGATCTGGCCATGATGTGTAGTGATAATGCCTAGCATGGTGAACTTCAGACATGCTCACCTGTTGAGAAACACATAATTCAGATATTCCCAAAACCAAGACACAAATTTGGGGGAGCACGATTTTTTTTTCTGTACTTGGGAATTCTTGATATTCACCCATGCCTACTTCCCTTTCTTTTCCCATAGGTACCTGAGCATGGAAAATGATGATGTATTTTTCCTTGGGCTGTCTAGGTGGAAGTCACTTGAAAAGGACTGATCAATGTAGCACTTCTTACTGTATTTTAAGCTCAGAAGGAGAAGGCAGCTTCAAGTCTCAATCACTCACCTGCTTGATACAGAAGTCACAGACAGACCAATAAGGGAGAATGGTTTCTGTGATAACAGATACAGTAATATCATCATAGGTGCAGGGAGTGTAGTCCAAGGGCCAGTAGTGTTCACATTTCACCTGGTCAGGAGAAAAATTGGAAGGAGAGTACAGGACATTTGATGGAATTTGTAGCACTGGGCACAAGTGGTAAAGTTATTAGATGGCTGTCAAATTTGGTGTCAACTGTCCCACTCAGTCATCTAGCAAAGAAACACTCCTGGCCATTTGTTTTGCCAAGACAAGGGGTAGGCAACCTTGGCTCTTTTATGACTCGTGGACTTCAACTCCCAGAATTCCTGAGCCAGCATGGTTGCCTACCCCTGGCCAAGACTATACTTTAAATGATTACAGAAATAGCGTAAGCTAAATCTGAGGAAAGGAAAGTTCCTCTTCCC
>NW_015389965.1:60232-63172 GCF_001527695.2 Protobothrops mucrosquamatus
TACTTTGGCCACCTAATGAGAAGGAAGGACTCACTGGAGAAGAGCCTAATGCTGGGAAAGATTGAGGGCAATAGAAGAAGGGGACGACAGAGAATGAGGTGGCTGGATGGAGTCACTGAAGCAGTAGGTGTGAGCTTAAATGGACTCCAGAAGATGGTAGAGGACAGGAAGGCCTGGAGGAACGTTGTCCATGGGGTCGTGATGGGTCAGAAATGACTTCACAACTAACAACAACAACACACACAAAAACATTGGTTTGTTTTTAAAATCATTTTTGTATTTCTAAAGCTGTTGCATGTTATGCTCAAGGCTGCCTTGGTCAAAACGAAGCGTTGCTCTGAGACTCGGGAGAAGTCAACAAAACAATTGTTTCAGAAAGGCAGAGCGATGTCTCCTCATGCGCCTGCACTTAGACTGAAATCGCATTACTTCCCATTAAGTCATTAGGAGTACATAGGCTCCCAGACTAATAGATCCCAAAGAGGAGAACACAATTTAGAGATGACTGTCTACGGGAGTTGGCCTAAAAGCAAGCACTTTGATACGTGGTGCTCATTTACGACTACTACTCTGCAATATGACGGGCGAAGCCAAAGCAGACTCCCAAAATGGCATTTGTTAAGTGAAGATGAAAGGTTTGGAGGGGAAAAAAATAGAGTCCAAATTACATTAGACATCGAAGGCCAAACATATATTGCATCAAATGGAAATAATGCTTCCAGTTAGCAGTATCAGTGATGGAAGATGGGGAGAGGCAACTATTTTCAGGGTGGAGATCATATTTGGCTTTTGGGCTGCGGGGCTGAAATCCCCCCCCCCTCAAAAAAAGGTGTATCAAAATAACTGGATCCAGGACACCCACATTTGTTGTCATTAACACTGTATGTTCAAATGTAGTGAAATGTATGATCAAATATAGTGAAATTGCTGCAGCTGCCAAAAAAGCCAACACAGTCCTAGGTTGCATTAATAGAGGGATACAATTAAGATCACATGAAGTATTAATACCACTTTATAATGCCTTGATAAGACCACACTTGGAATACTGCATCCAGTTTTGGTCACCACGATGTAAAAAAGATGTTGAGACTCTAGAAAGAGTACAGAGAAGAGCAAGAAAGACGATGAGGGGGCTGGAGGCTAAAATATATGAAGAAAGTTTGCTGGAATTGGATATGTCTAGTCTAGTGAAAAGGACTAGGGGATGACATGATACACGTGTTCCAATATCTAAGGGGCTACTACAAAGAAGAGGGCATCAACCTATTCTTAAAAGCACCTGAAGGCAGGACAAGAAGCAATGGATGGAAACTAATCAAGGAGAGAAGCAACCTGGAACTAAGGAGAAATTTTCCTGATACTTAGAACAATTAATCAGTGGAACGACAGGTCTCCAGAAGTTGTAGGTGCTCCAACACCAGAGGTTTTTAAGAAGAGATTGGACAATGATTTGTCTGAAATAGTATAAGGTTTCCTGCCTGAGCACGGGGTTAAACTAGAAAACCTCCAAGGTCCTTTCCGTTGTTCTGTTCTGTTCTGAATATGGCTATGGTCCATTATTTAATCATTTATCTCTTCTGTCACACTAAAAATGGCAATTCACTAGCAACTATGAAAGGCTTCTGGATACAGGGTTGTACATTATTCATCTTGGCATTTAGAGTTAATTTGGAATGCTTTAAATGTGTTCCAGCATGAGCAGCTCAGGGACTCAAACTGGCTTCAATCTACTTTTTCAGCACTCTTAGCCAACATCTCATCCCAAAAAGGCAATAGCGAAGACATACAGGCATGTAGCTGGCATTGATGTAGTCTGAATAGGGATCTTCTTCCTTGAGGGTGAGCTGGACTTGTGCATGGTCATCTGTGGAGAAAGGACCAAAAATAGCACTCAGGAGAAGATTGAGAGCAAAAGAATAGCACTGAAGATAAGAAACAGATAGGACCTCAGTCTTTCCAGTTGAAATCCAGCATTGTCTCCATTATATTACATTGACCCAGAATTCTAGATAAGGATCAGTGATTCTCAAGCACTAGTGTAGAGCATTAAAGTGTCCTCTGTGGAATGGTGACTGTTGAATTGCACCAAAAACAATTAGACTTGAATCAGACTTCTACAGCGGGATGTTCAAAGTTCAAGCAGGATCTTTTACATTAAGTAGTGTAATGGGTGAAATTCCGGAATGAAAATATAGGCAAAGCTTGCCAAACACAGCTTTTGGAATGCTTTTCAATTCCTTTACCATTACTGGCCATAAGAGGCACCTGTATTTTCTTCTAGGTAATGATACAACATGCCCTCTATCCAGTTGGTGAAAAAGAAAACTCCTAGGACATTATTTTACCAAGAGTATAAACTTTACTGAATAAACCATATTGGCACAATCAAAGTGAAACCAGCTCTGGGTTTCCCGTGCAAAAGCTACCATAGTTAATTCCCCCTTTTCCCTATGGGCCACCCACAATCCATTACGTCCACCAATCACTTCTTTCCATATTGTTATGGGAACCAGCGGCCATGCTAATCCACCTGCTCAAAATGTCCTTGGGTTGGAGCACTGTCTGACGGGAACCGGTGATGCCCAGATGCAATTCCCTCTACTCTTGCATTCCATCCCACCTCCTCCCTTTTCTTTGTCAAACTGCGAGCAAAGCAGAATATAGGTAAAAGTGCAAATCAGTCTTGACAGTGTGTATACGTCAGAGATGTCTACAGGGTGGTCAAAAATATCAGGCTGGGGGGGAGACTTCCGGTGGCAGGCGCCTTCGCTGGACGCAGCTGTTTGCTGCTCCCGCCTGTTTCTGCGTAAAAGCCGTTCTGACAGCCTGCATCAGCTGTCAAACGGCTTGATACCTTTCCCCTGGGCATAGGGGGAAAGGTGAGCTGCCCGAGGTAGGAGTTGAGTTCCCGAGTCGTCCCTTGTGGACGATGTAGGTGAG